>NC_135414.1:3797500-3825326 GCF_051991245.1 Festucalex cinctus
ACCGAGAGTTGGCATTTATAGTGCCATTCAGCTGTACAGAGCAGAGAGGACGACAACGACTTCATTCATTCATAAAGTACAAATTATTGGTGCGGTCGTTTATTAAAAATATATTTTCAGAGGTTGGTGTGGGCGTACAGTATGCATCTGGCACGTAAAAATTATCGTAAAATGCCTCCCCGCCATTGCCGATAAGCCCGGGTTACGTTATGTGTCCCTCCTCCCTGTGTGATCAGAGAGGGCCGTGCATGTTGTGCCGCAAATGGCATGAACTGCTGTCATGATCCCGGGATCGAGGTTGCGGCAGGTTTATAAATGCTTTCCAAAAACGTTATTTGTGTCACGCAAACTCCATGTTGCTATTTGCGCTGACGTTAGTGAATTAAGACGCTGCATATCAATGAGTCTCATTTGCATTGGGGTGGGCATATTTTGCGTCAAATGTATGCAAATTACCTAATTTAAATATGCGCAAATAACACCGGCGCACTGTGACGCAATCTGGTTGTTAGCGCACTTAGTGACGGATTTCCCCATCTGCGCGTGTTTAGTGAATTAGGCGCTCCCGGATTGCTCCATTTTTACCGGTTAGCGTCGCGCAAACGCGACGTAAACCTTGAACCCTGAATATGCCCATGAGTACGCACAAAACATGCTTTTGTGCACAGTATTTTCTATTGCACTTACATAATTATGACACATGGCCATGTGAAATGGCCTTTTTTTGTTACAGTGACAGTTACAGTGTATTGCTCCAGTTGTTTTAGTCTGATTGTCTTACAAAGCTCTACTTACTGTCTTCATCATCACATCCCTCAAATTCTCTTCTCATGTCCCCTTCTCCTTGCTCAAAAACTCACTCCGCTTACTGAACTTAGGCTGAACTGCTTTTTAACAAACATACCTGTAAGGGAAATCGGTCCAATTAATTATTAAATCAATAATTGTTAATTATTAAATTAATAATCAATTGGCTCATTAATTGAAGGAGACTCAAACTTAATATTTAAATTAAGTTGAGCTTGCCTGCGGAGCACCACATCTCTTTTTGATAATTTTATCAGGATAACAGATGAGAACCTCGTTGAATCAGTCATTAAAATGAAGGTTGTGCCCTTACTACAATTTTGTGAGTTCTTTGTTCAGCTTAGAGGTCACTATAAATTGAGGAAACACACACAGAGTAAACCAGGTTTTGAGTTTTGTGCACGTTTATTCTCTAACCTAGGTGGGATAATCTACTTAGAATTTAAAGAAGCAAAACTAACTACTATGATAGACAATGAAACGAGAACTAAAATAATAAAAATAATCAAAGGAGAAGAAAAGAAGAAAAAAAGAAACGGTCTTAGCCAAGGTGATAGATTTCTTAAATCAAACCAACATGGGACCCACAATCAACCTAGTTTGCACCAATTTGTACTAGGGCAAAGGCCTGCAAAGTTGCACTTACAGATGGGGTTGGTCTGAGAAGCAGGACCCTGGATGGAGACTCGCCAAGCCCGTTTGAAGATAGAATGGAGAAGGTTCAGTTCAGGAGAGGGAGAGAGAGGTCGTCCGGCTGGCCAACTGAGCGTCACGGGGTCAACCTGCTGGCTGGGAAGCGGCCCTCTTGGTTGAGGCCTCGGTGCTTGGGAAAAGCACCATCCGTTGAGCCTTTGCAGGGACTAAAAGCAGCGTGTTTCGCTGCGCCTGTCGCTACACGCGATGGCTTCTGTGCGTTGCCGTGTGCTGGAGGTTAAGCTAGCTGGGCTAGCCCTTTGTCGGGCAGCCGCGCCGATGGAGACCAGGAAGGAGCCAAGGAGCAGCGAAGAAGCGGGAGCCAAAGAGCAGCGGAGAAGAGAGCAGCACGCAGGGAGCGTGCTTTTAAATTGGGAAGGCGGCGGCCTCCACACCAGGGGGGCCGGTGAGACCACAGTGGAAAGTTACCAGCTTAGAGAAGGTTTTGGTTGACTAATCAGATTGAATCTGGATCCCATGTGTGTTAAGATTCTAAGGTCAGAATTCAACCAATGCAACACGTACAATTGAATACCTCAAATAAAATGTTACCTAGCTTACACTGTTAAAACGTGCATACACATGAAAGTTTAGTGGAGAATCTGCCACTGCAATGGAACATTTTCATGACATTTCATGGAGTCAACATTTCACAAATGGCAAACATAACATTTCATAATTCATTGTTCTGTTGCAAAATAAGAAAGTCAAGTTTCTAAGAAGGCTTTTACTGTCCTGATTTGTGTGTGTGTGCGCGTGCGCGTGTCAGTCAGAGCATTTGTGGCTGTTTGTGGGGGATGTTCTTGTGCTCCCCACCCCCCACAGTGGCATGTTCAGGCCACAGGAGCTCAATTCCTTTGGAACTGAGGTTGCAAAAAGTTACAACCGGCCGATAATCGTTACATACCTTTTGTTGAAAATCAGACTCACTGATCCTGATATTCTCTGCTGTCATTAGGTAGAGCGAGGATTCAAGGCCGCACATATATCTGGTGTGGAGCTGCAGCACATGGGCCAGCAAACAATGGGACACTACCCGATCCACTTCCATATGAATGGTGAAGTGGATGAGATGGGAGGTTACAACCCCCCCACCTATGTCAGTGATCTATCAATCCACCACTCATTCTCTCGCTGTGTAACCATCCACAGCTCCAATGGACTTCTGGTGAGTTCAGCTATTCTATATAAACAGGACAGTGCAGTAACATAACAGATTTATTAGACCACCACCCAATGTTTATGTCACAGATACACAAACTAAATAGCACTGGTATCAGTATTGGATCTCCAAAAAAATACAATTTTTGTCTAAGTGGATATGCAATATGAATAATTTGCCATTCACTGTTCATATACTGTACAGCCGCTGTCTGATGGGCTTTATCTGCATAAAGCCCATCAGACTGTCCGAGACCAATGCCCCTTCAGAAACAATCGTCAACAGTGGGGTGGGGTGGAATGGAATGATTGTCTGACATTGACATTTTGCTGTGGATGACACCTACCCCCTTAGCACCCCACTGAAAAAATAAATAAATAAATAAGTAGAACCTCACTCAAATTTAGAGTTGTCCAGTAAAGTAACTGACAATCTTTTATTATTTTCATAACAGTTACTATAACACATTTTAAGCATATTTTGATTATTATTATTATTATTATTATTATTATTAAAGGCATTTAAAAGGACCACAAACAAAAATGCTTTGCAAAAATATCTGACCTGTTCCCGCAAAAGGGTCCGCATGTTGGCAGGCTCAATCTGAAGATATGGACGATATTAGACAGTTGGACTTTATTTGTCCATTTTGAGATTTCTCCACAAATAGCCTCATTGAGGTCTTTAGTTTCATTTGCAAGCAGCACAAATGTCAAAATTGTAATAGAAGTGTATGAAAATAAGCAATTACTAGACAGTATGCCTAGTAACTAGGGGGCGTGTTTTTAGCCTAGCCACTAGCTAGCGCTGCCTCTTGCTGAGCTATTTAAAAACGACCTGAATTTCCTAGCCTCAAACGTAATTCACAAAAGACTTATATAAATATTGTGAGGATAAGCGAATCTACTAATGGATGGACGGATGGACAGAACAAAAAAAAAGGCGAAACACACCATTCAGCACGTAAGTGAACAGAAGTCATCCTACCTTGGAGTAGAAGCTGTTGTCATCGGTACAGTTACCGGCGAATTATAATCCAAACGAACAGAGATATTCTCCAGGATCGTTTTCTTAATGAATCATGTCTATCAATGTCTACTTTTAATTCAAATTACTACATTCACACTACTCCATGTCGAACTTGATACTTGAACAGGGGAGCATCTAGTGATGCCCCCGCGGAGCACCGACTGGCTGTCATTACTCCTTCACTCACGCCGAGTCGGGAACTAAAAGTTGTGACATGCGCCAGTGCCTTATATGCAATGTAGACTAACGTAATAATGTATTGTAAACACCAATATAATGTTTTGATCGCTTGTCGATGCACCTTTCATACATTAAAATGCAACACAAGGTGCTGAACAGTTAAAACGTCCATAGTACAATAAAAGCAAACCCACCCCTCCCCCAACATCTGCACGATCATACCACCCCAACACACACCCATACACGCACACATGCATGCACACCCCCACACACAACAAATGGGCAGGTTTCATGGGGAGGAAACGGTGCCCCTGACATTGGTACTCCACCACTGTGGTGCACAACGTAGCCACTTATTCACAGTCTTGCTGTATGGGAATTCCAGCAACTTGCAGTCAAATTGATGAACAGCCGCTACAAAGAAATTAGACTTGTTATAAAATCGTCGTCAGCACACATTTACCCCTGAAAAGCTCAGCCCTGACATAACAACATAACAATGCACAGTGACTGACGTTACATATAAATCAGCGCTAGCCACAAACACCATCTAGAGTTTATATTGAGAGTTATCCACACGGTTAAAAAGTTAGTGGCTGTCCTTTGTGTTAACTTTAACATCAAATTAACAGCCGGTTAAAGTTAATTGAGTTTTGAACAAGATAAATGTGCAGTTAAAGTTAACAGGTGAATAAATCTCCTTATTCAGTGGTAAAAAAATAAAAATAAAAAAAAAGCTAGCCCTTGCTAATGCTAACAACGCTAATACACTACGCTACAACATAATAATTTTAAGTACTAATTCACAAACTTGTCATACTAGAATTTTCAAAAATACAGTATGTTCTCCTTAGGACTTACCAGTTTGTCTACTTTTGTCACCTGTAAAAGACGCTAAAAGCTGTAATTAAATATTGAATAAACATAGATTTATCAACATCAACCAAAAATAACCAATTTCACCAAAATTCGACATTGTAACATTGTATTTTGCTATCTGGGCAACCAACTACTGAAGATTGACGTATCGTTTTGAAAATACCACTCATCCATCCATCATCCTTTTTCCTACGGTTTCCCTTGCTGTCTGTAACTTAAAAAAAAGAAAAAAAAGTAAAATGGAATGTTCTCCTTTGCAGGTAAAAGACGTGGTGGGCTATGATACGCTGGGCCATTGTTTCTTTACAGAGGATGGTCCAGAGGAGAGAAACACATTTGATCACTGCCTGGGCCTCATGGTCCGAGCGGGCACTCTACTGCCTTCAGACAGAGACAGTAAAATGTGTCGTGGCATCACTGATGGAGCATACCCTGGATATGTAGCCAACCCCCGGCAAGACTGCAGGTAAGAGAATGGCTGTAACTGTAAATGCATCCTCTTCTTGGGATAACCACCAAGAAGAGGATGCATTTACAGTATGAATATCTCTATACCCGCGACCCTAGTGAGGAATAAGCGGTTAAGAAAATGGATGGATGGAATTTCTCTGCTACTTTGTGTCTTGTGTGCGTCAGAATCAATCAGTTCTGACAAAAATAATCAAATCATCTTTGTTGGTTGTTTGCATGTAAGCCACAGCTGCAGTTGCTTGAACTGATGCATCACAGAAGACGCAGATCTGTTTATGTTCTGCATTTGTCAATGAAAATGAGAAGTATGATCTTGGAATGTGAATTTTCTCAAGTTGTTTCAGATCACAGGTCTCCTTTGTCAGCTCCCGCAACAGTAACCTTCCTTGGATGCTTACTGGCACTGCAAATGAACCCCAACGGGTTGAAAAGGCTATTAATGGTGGACAGAACACCCCTTTTTGTGTAAGCCTTATCAGTCTGTGTGAAAGTGTCTTTTCCATTGTCCCAGCATATTCCTAAACTTCTCTGCATAGGTGGGAGCTCTGGTTGAAGTCTATATCCTTGAGCCAGTTTACCAATCTTCCTTGGTGATTGCAGTCATGACGCTTGGGCTGTTGGAGGTTATTTTGTGGAGCTTTAAGTTGTAAGTAGCAATCAGTTTGTGAGTGACTTTCAGGAGTTTAAGTACCTCAGAATCAGTGGGAACAGATTTCAATCCTTCGTCAACATAGAAATGTATTTGTACAAACTGCTTGGCTTGAAGAGTGTGTTGCGAATCTGACTTGTGGGCTGCGTTTCTCAGACCAAATGTTGCCACGGCTGGAGACGGGCTCTTGCTGAACACATGAACATTCATTCTGAACTCAACGACTGGTTCTGTTGGATAGTTGTTGTGATACCAAAGAAACCTAAGGAAGTTCCTGTAGCCCTCTTGCACTTGAAAACAATGGAACATTAGTTGTATATCCTCTGTAATGGCTACTGATTACTCTCCAAAGCAGACAAGTACTCCGACAAGACTTGTTCATGTTTGGACCCCAAAGCAGCATGTCATTTAAAGATACCCCTTCAAACTTAGCGCTTGAGTCAAAGACAATTCGAATGCTCCCTGGCTTTTGCGGATGATATACCCCAAAAAGCTCAGATACCAGCATTCATCTTCTTCCCCAAGAGTTGGTGCTGGTTTTGCATGTTCTTTGTCAAACAACCACTGCATAAAGTCCATAAAATGTTTTTCCATTTCAGGACGGTTCTTTAGTGTGCGGCACAATGACTGGAAATGGCTGAGAGCTCGTCTACTGTTGTTAGGAAGACAAGGTCTTGGTGTGCAGAAAGGGAGTGGAGCTATCCAGTTGTTTTCTTTGTCTTGGCAAAAGTCTCTAGAAGGGCTTGGTCACGAGTGATGGGGCTAGCTTTTCATCCTTCTCAGCTTGTTGAAACATGCTTTCCCCTATTTTACATGTACTGCACTTCGAGCGTCCCAGGGCTCACTGAGCGACTGAAAATGTTCCTTGACATGAAAACTATTCTGGCAGGGTGGTAGGAGGCTAGGGCGCCCGTTTTGTCGAACAGTAGTTCTGTAGGTGGCTACGTTGTCAGGCTTGTGAGCGCCCCCTAAGCATACATCGCCCACAATAACCCACCCAAGTGCAAGTCTCTGTGCAAATGGTGCCATTAATGCGTTCAAACAATTTGTGTACTTGCACATTGTCACGCCCTATCAAACCATTACATTATTATTTATGATGCAAGATTAAATTAGCCTACATTGCACACAAGGCACTAGTGCATGTCACAACTTTTAATTCCCGACGTGGTCTGAGTGAAGTAGCAGGGTAGCCCTCTTCCGCGAGCTTGCGGCGTCCCTCGCTCGAGTTCGACATGGTTTAGTCAAGTGTGTGAATGTAGTAATTTGAATTAAAAGTTGACCGATTCATTACGAAAACGTTCCTGGAGAATGTCTCTATTTGTTTTGGATGACAATTCACCGGTAACCACACCGATGACAGCAGCTTCTGCTCCAAGGTAGGATCACTTTCGTGCTGAGTGCTGACTGGTGTGTTTCGAATTTTTTTGGTTGCTATGTCCATCCATCCATTCATTAGCAGATTCACTTATCCTCACAATATTTATATAAATCATTTGTGAATTACGTCTGAGGCTAGGAAATTCGGGTTGTTTTTAACAAGGTTAAGCGCGGTGCTATAGCTAGCACCTTGCCTAAAAACATGCCCCTAGTGACGAGGCATACTGTCTAATAATTTACAAAGCTAGAGCACTCACCACCACTAACTTCACCTCTGACCCTTCCATTCAGGTCCATGGCTCGGTTGTGATAAATTCATTTGAAGCCATTTCCCTGAGCTCTATAGAAGATGTCCACCAGATTAAGCCATTTGGCTCCCCATGTGATTCTGTTCCCCCTCATTTCTTTAAAGAGGTTCTTCCGACTATCGGCAATACAGTTCTGGCAATTATCAACAGTAGCCTGTCTTCTGTAGTTGTCCCCAAACAATTTAAACATGCTGTGGCGCAACCACTACAGAAGAAATCCGGTCTTGACCAATGTGTGCTGTAAAATTTTAGGCCCATTTCCAAACTGCGTTTTATCTAAAAAAATCTGGAAAAAGTGGTACACATGCAACCAGGCACCTTCTTGGAGGAAAATAAGGTTTTCCAGTCAGGTTTTAAGAAAATGCATGGCACAGTCAGCCCTGTTATGAGTTTTTAATGACACCCTCTCGGAAATGACACTGGAGACTATGTATGTCTCGTACTGTTAGACTTGATTGCAGCGTTTGATACAGTGGACCACAGTATTCTGTTGCTCGTTTACAGCACCAGGTGGGCATTGGTGGTAGTGCTTTTGAGTGGTTTCGATCCTATTTGGCTGACAGAACATTCTGTGTTCGCCTTGGGTGCTCAGAGTCTCGCACCACCCCACTGTCATATGGTGTTCCACAAGGTTCTGTATTGGGGCCCTACTGTTCTCACTATATTTACTGCCCTTGGGCTCCATCCTAAGAAAACATGGGATCTCCCTTCACTGCTATGTGGATGACAGTCAGATCTATGTCCCGCTTAGTAAAAAGGACACTTTCTCATTGAGGCCTCTTTTGTCCTGTCTGGAGGAAATCAAAGCCTGGAAGGCTTTAAATTTCTTTAACTTCAATGAGAAGAAAACAGAGGTTATGGTCTTTGGTCCCAGCGCCTCTTCTCATCCTGCCGACTTGGCACACTATCTATAGCCAACAGCCTCAAACTTGGGTGTCAAGATGGATAGTGACTTTAAACTGGACCGGCAAATTGCCGCTGTTGTCAAATCCAGCTTTTTTCATCTTAGGCAGCTGGCTAAGGTAAAATATCTCCTATCTGCAGCACTTAGAAACGGTAATCCATGCCTTCATTACATCTCGGCTGGATTACTGTAATGCAAGGCACAGGGAGAACATGCAAACTCCACCCAGGCAGGCCGAAGCCTGGACTCGATCTTGCGTCCTCAGTACTGAAGCCACATTTAACACTATCGTGCGAGCAGAGAAGTCTCAGAGAAAGTGGCCGTGTGTTTAGTCCGCATAGAAGGTGCGGGGATGAGTCCGCACCTGTTGATGTCATAGAGTGAGCACTCATTCGTTTTCTTGGGTTGGGAGGGGCTGGTGCTTGGAGAGCAGAATGATCTAGAATTTCTCATAGAAGGGCGAATGAAGGAAAACACTTCACTGATGTTTTTGGTGAGAATTAGCATTTTAACATGGCTAAAAGCTTTAAAAAAAAAAAAAAAAAAAAAAAAAAAAGATATTTCATGTTACTGTCCCTTTAACTTTTGTTGCAGACCAAAGTTCAATTAGCTTTTGTGTGGCAGCTGGTAGAGTACGTGTGATAGTGCATGTATGTGCACCAGAAAATGACTGACACAACACAACATTCTCTGATAGGCTGGTTCTGTTGCACCATGACGTCTCGGAATAGTAATTAAAAAAATAAAAGTAAAAAATAAAGTCAAATTATAGGCATAATATTGGGACAGAGAGGGATGCCTTTTGAAAAGATTACTTTTATAATACTCTATAGCTATGTTATACAGGCAGTTTTAACATAGGACAAAAATGTTGCAAAGAGTAAACTGAAAATGTTACTTTTTTTTTCTCCAATTCCTCTTCGCACGTCTTACTCTTGTTTTTTTTTTTTTTTTAGTGCAACTTCAACTTTCTGGATTGCCAATCCAAATAACAACCTTATCAACTGTGCTGCTGCAGGCTCTGAGGTGAGTTTCTATTTTCACTTTTAGCCATCTCAACCACTTTTCTCCCTCTCCCCATGTTGACTCGTTATCATGTTGTCAGGTCAGATTAATAACTGTTGTATTGACTATCAGCCAATTGTAATTTTTGCAACCTCATCAAAGACAAAATTTAACGATTCAGTGAACGAATCTTTTGAACTGATTCTAATGATCCAATGCACCTAAAATAACTGTACTGCCCATCACTAGTATGAGTTTGTCTGTAAAGCTTTTTATTTATGCTTGTGTACCTTAGGAAACAGGATTCTGGTTTATCTTCCACCATGTACCAACTGGACCATCTGAGGGGCTGTACTCACCTGGAAAAACAGAACACACACCTATGGGCCAGTTCATCAACAACAGAGCTCATTCCAACTACAGGGTGAGTCTGAAAATAAGAAACAAATCCATCCACATCGCACATCGCCTCGCAACTTCGGGAATGAACGGACTGAACGTCTCATACAGCACAAGTGTTAACGAATTACAATTGAAGTTGAACTGTACCAAGATAGTAGTGTAGTATTAAACTTTAACCTACGTATTTAACATGGCCACTGAAAAAGTGCAAGCTGACTGACACGTACCTCAGAGAAAAAAGGAAGGCGCTGCAGGAGAAGAATGTCTTGCCCTTAGTCCCAGAAAGAAGTGGAAGCTCTGTAGTGCTCTCTTTTCTCAACCCGATGAAATGCTAGTAGTTGTCTTTCTAGCAACGCTTGTCCCTCTCCTTCTGCGTTGTGCCAGATGAAGCAGCTGGATCCACCACACTGGATTTCCAGTGAAACGAACCAGATATGCTTTAATTGTATATTTCCACGCTTATTTTGAGGGGAGTTACAGAACGGTCAACATTTACCTCCTAGGCCAGGCCTCGATACACCAATCCAATGCCACATGTCGGAAAGTGTATGGGCGTATGTGCTCGTATGCAGCTCTAGGCCAACGTCCGTCGGCAAGGGGGCGCGACTGCGCATGCGACTAATGTAGACGTGTTGGGTTAGTGCTCCTCTCCGTGACTTTAAAAAAATATCTTTAGACTGCGTTTTTCTGACGTCAAGTCGCAAGTGTGTGCCCTGCCATATTTGAAAGACCATAACTGACTTAAAATTCGACATGCCGAAGTCCAGCGTTTCGAATAAGACAAACAACAGAAGGCCAAGCAACTGGAGCTAAGGCTAGTAATATCGATGGAGGCGAGCCTCGTGAAGACTCTCTGGCTACATTGGGCGGGCTTCCGGATAAAACCTTCGAGATGTGCAAGGCATTGTGCAAGGAGATGTCAGTCCTGCGCTGCATAAACGAACGGTTTGACACGTTTGAAACGAAGTTTTAATCACTTGCGTCACAGGCTGACCTACAAGCCCGTGTGGCTAGCCAAGAGCTAGCGGCTAACGAGTTGGATACGCGCGTGCTAGCGCTCGAGGCTAAATGCACTGAGCTAGGAGAGAGCAACGCCCGACTTCGTGACAAGGTGCTCGACCTGGAAGCCCGTTCCCGGAGGCACAACGTGAAGATCGTGGGAATACAAGAGGAAGAAGAGGAAGGCAGACCCACCGAATTCATATCGAAGTTGATTCCTCAACTCCTCGGCGAGGAACACTTTGCGCATCCAGTTAAAGTTGATCGGGCACATCGCTCCCTCCAACCGAAGCCGGCCGTCGGCGTGAAGCCTCGTACCATCCTGGCATGTATTCATCACTTCCAGGAGAATGAGTTAATTCTTCGCATTGCTCGACAAAAATCATTGGAGTATAAAGGAAAAAAGGTGCTCATCTTCCCGGATTACACCAATGAGGTGATGGCTCAACGGCGCGCATTCAAGGATGTGTTGCAGGCATTGCGTGACGAAGGCACAAAACACACTTTGCGTTACCCGGCCCTAGGGAAGAATACGGAACCGCAAGGAGCGTAAACCCCAATATATACTCGTTTTTGTTTTGTTTTTTTATTTAATTTATTTTTATTGTTTCTCTCTCCTTTCCTTCCCCATGTTATATCGACTTGATTATATTTTGTATAGATGAGCGACTTTGTATTTTGGAACACCTGATCCATTCTATTACCATTTGAGAACATTTTGGTGTGATTATGTGTGAGAACCGTATATACACATCATAACTGGACTATGAAGGACTATGTTGGAATTTGGGACTACCTTGGTTAGTCGCTGAGCTCGTTTGATTTGAATATTCTGTTTTAAATAGTAAGGAGGAGAGATAGGAGAGAGGGGAAATGGGGAAGAAGAAATAAAAAAAGTTCATATTTTCTTGTTTGGTTAATCCATTATCGCAGTTACATGTTAATATTATTGTTGGTAGATTGTCACGGACAGGGAACTAGAAGTGGTTAGTTATTCGCTTAGTAGCTCCTTTAGAATGTTTATGGGTTGTCATATGCCATGTTTTGGTTGGCATAAGGCGGGGTGGGTGGGTTTTTTGTTTTTTGCTTTTTGCTTTTTTGTTTGTTTTTTTCCTGTTGTTTGTTTTGTTTTGTTTTGTCAGCTCTTTTTCATGTCAGTTGGTTGATAGAGACACTTGCTACGTTCAATATCTGTGTGAAATTATTTAATTTTGATGAGTAGAGTGGTTAAATTTGTCAGCTTTAATGTCAATGGGCTAAATGGACCGATCAAGCGTAAGAGAGTTTTAACTTATTTGAAGAAGCTGAAAACAGATATTGCCTTTATTCAAGAGACCCACTTAACGGCACTGGAACATAAGAAGCTGAGGAGGGATTGGGTGGGTCATGTCATATCGGCATCTTTTACTTCCAAGGCTAGGGGAGTGGCTATTTTAATTAATAAGAACACCCCTGTTAGAATTGGCGAAACTGTAATTGACACATTGGGAAGATGTGTTTTACTGAACTGTCAAATATATTCAGAAACTTGGACTTTCCTAAATTTGTATGCACCAAATTATGATGATGATATGTTTATTCAAGACATATTTCTCAAGGTGTCAAGTTATCTGCTATCGAACTGCCTAAACTTAGCCAAGAGGAACAGGATGAGCTTGACTTGCCCTTTTCATTCAAAGAACTAGAGGAAGCATTGGGTTCGTTGCAGGCGGACAGGTCACCGGGGGAGGATGGATTTCCCCCAGAATTCTACAGGGCATTCAAAGATTTACTCCTTCCACTTCTCATGGAAGTTATTAAGCTAGCCTCTAAAACCCAAGCACTTCCTGAATCATTTTTAATGGCTATAATTACTGTGGTTAAAAAAAAAAATAAAGATCCGCTGAAATGTTCCTCATATCGGCCAATTTCCTTATTGAATGCAGATTATAAATTGTTATCTAAAGCCCTAGCTAACAGACTCAGTCAATATTTGCCTCATTTAATAAATCCAGACCAGAGTGGCTTCATTCCAAAACGTTCCTCAGCTAATAACCTGTGTCGGCTCTTCATCATTATCCATTCTGCTAAATCTGATAAGGAACCAAGCATAGCCTTGGCTTTAGATGCGGAAAAATCCTTCGATAGATTAGAATTTAAAGTGCTGGCTAAATTTGGATTTGGTCCATCATTTATTCGGTGGGTAGGGACTCTCTACCACAAACCACAGGCGAAAATAAGCACTAACGGACAGGTTTCTTCCGCGTTTTCTTTAAACCGGTCAAGTCGACAAGGATGCCCTTTGTCTCCTGCGCTGTTTGTCTTAGCAATCGAACCCTTGGCTGAAACGATTAGGAAAGATAACAACATAAAGGAATTGAAAGTGGACCAAACGGTTCACAAAATTAATCTCCTAGCGGATGACATTATTTTATATCTTAAAGACCCTAGTGACTCTCTTTCCAGACTGCAAACTGTACTGAACATGTATGGTAATATTTCAGGTTATAAGGTAAATTTGGAGAAGAGTGAAATCCTTCCACTGACGGACTTTGATTATTCTGTACTTAAAGGTACTACTCCATTTGGATGGCCTGCTTATGGTCTGAAATATCTGGGAATAATTGTGGACAGTAACCTAAAAAATTGGTATAAATTAAATAATGTCCCGCTGCTTACCAAAATTGAGGAGGATCTACGTAGGCGGATGGGCCTACCTCTGACTTTGATTGGAAGTAGGGCTGGGAAAAAAAGTCGACTTTAAAAATAGGTCGACTGGAAAAATTTAAGTCGACGCTCCGCCCGGACCCATGTTTGCGCCATCGCCGTCCATGTTTCACACGGACCTTTTATGCCGCCGCACAGTGTGTGTTGCGAACTTCAGTGAGAAGAAGGCGGACAGAGTAATATTTATTTATTTATTTTTTAAATGACTCCTGTCTGGTCTGATTGTTTGTTTGAATTTGGAGGTGTGTTGCACAGCCGCCATTAGCCTAACTGCGCATACAGTTCTTTTACTGCAAGTGTACATGTACACTCGTACAGTATATACAATATTTATTAGTTAAGATTATATCCTCATTGGTTGCACTATTTTATAATGGAGGAAAAGCGAATGGATAAGAGGACAGAGCTACAGGCTCTTCTAAACATTTGGGAGAGGAAGAGAGCACGACTTTGAATCGGAGTCACCAAGCCACCATACACGTTATTACTGCCAAACTTGGTTGGTGAGTTGAACTGCTAAAATGCTCACACGACCCTCAAAAAGTCTGTAAAAGCTGCAAAGATACACCTGGACTTTTAAACACTCATGGATCAGTACAGCGGCATGACTGCCGAGTGAATGGGACGGCCAAATCGAAGCCACGGTTCATGGATACCGGAGCAATAACATGGATTCAGCGCGTCACATATAGACAAAGGTAAACACGACAATAATGTTACAGAAATGCTTGTAATATTGTCATTTAGTTCGCTCCCTCGTGTAGCGCTTGGCAGCTGCTTGATTGTGTGACTGTCACTTTCTATTAGTCAGCAGTTATTTATTTTGCTGCGACCGGCAAATCTCCTGCGAGCTTTATTTTGCCGTGAACACTCGGAACGAAAATTCTTGGCCTGCCGTGAATACCACGATTGCTTATAAACATTCACAACCGTATATGAATAACACAAATGTGCACGACCAGTTCGCTGCGGCGTCGTGGTGGCCGTTTTGTCGAGTCAAACACATTTCACTGGGAGTTAGCTTAGCGTTTCACGGTAACGTAGGCAAAGTTTTTCCATTTTTCCACTCACCGGTCCGTGACAGAATAGCCCCCCTCACAAACACGGCTTGAATCGCAAAGCCACGTCATCTTGGTCGCGAAAGAAGAGATTATTCTCCTACTGCGGTGAAGTTAGTTTTAGGTTGGATATTCGATATTCGACAGACATTCGCGTCGGGGAAAGCCGCTTCCAGGAAGCCGCCTCTACGGTGCGGGAGAGCCGCCTCGACACGCTCCGCTCCGGGCCAACTATACGCTCCGGGAGCTGTCGTGTGGGAAAGCCGACTGGACACGCTCCGCCTCGGGCCGACTGTACGCTCCGGGAGCTGTCGTGTGGAAAGCCGTCTAGACGAGGATACGCTCCGGGTTACGCCTTTTCTTTTTACGCAGTCAACCTGTTCGCCCTTTTCTAAGATTTACGGTAGACTGCGCGAAGGGGCGCTGGCACGGAGAACTACATCCGCTAGCATGGAGTACGACATCCTGTTGTCAAAATAAAAGATCAGTTTCCAAAAATAAAATAGAATTCAACACAGTTTAAAATGTTTTTTGTTTGTTTGTTTGTTTGTTTTTACTATTAATATTGTTATTATTATTTTTTATTATTAACAGTTTAAAAAGGCTTCATTATTATTATTTTTTATTATTAACAGTTTAAAAGATGCTTCACTATAACAGCACCAATTCACATTTCACTGGGAATGCACTCTTGTGGGGTGATATTGGGAAATAATATTGATATGTACAATATTAAGTTAATTTAAAACGAAGGAATGGTTGAAATTGAGAAAAAAGAAAGAGGTTTGTCAGACAGACGTGGCATGACCTAGAAGCTAAAAAGCTAAACTGCTAATATTTACAAAAAAAATAATTAAAATGAAAAATCAAGAGGTGTGCATCGTCAATCAGACATGCCACAATGATGCAGCAATGATTTAGGGTCAATAGGTCACATGACCTGGAAGCTACTGAGCTCAGATGCTCATTTTTGCATATAAAAATTCATAGAAAAAGTTGAAAGATCTAAAATCAAAAAACAAGAGGCGTATCTCATGCGGGAGGCCTGACACTACTATCCCACACTGATTTTGAGAAAATTGGTTACATGACCTGGAAGCTATTGAGCTGAAATGCTCATTTTTGCAAATAAAAATGAATAGAAAAAATTGAAAGATGTAAAATCGAAAAACAAGAGGCGTATCTCATGCGGCAGGCCTGGCACTACTATCCCACACTGATTTTGAGTCCACAGGTCACATGACCAAGAAGCTATTGAGCTCGGACGCTATTTTTCACATCAAAAAAATCATAGAAAAAATTGAAAGATGTAAAATCGAAAAACAAGAGGCGTATCTCATGCGGCAGGCCCGGCACTACTATCCCATACTGATTTTGAGAAAATTGGTCACATGACCTGGAAGCTATTGAGCTCGGATGCTAATTTTTTACATAAAAAAATTCATAGAAAAAATTGAAAGATGTAAAATCGAAAAACAAGAGGCGTATCTCATGCGGCAGGCCTGGCACTACTATCCCACACTGATTTTGAGAAAATTGGTCACATGACCTGGAAACTATTGAGCTCGGATGCTAATTTTTACATTAAAAAATGAATAGAAAAAATTGAAAGATGTAAAATCGAAAAAAAAGAGGCGTATCTCATGCGGCAGGCCTGGCACTACTATCCCACACTGATTTTGAGTCCACAGGTCACATGACCTAGAAGCTATTGAGCTCGGACGCCATTTTTTACATCAAAAAATCATAGAAAAAATTTGAAAGATGTAAAATCGAAAAACAAGAGGCGTATCTCATGCGGCAGGCCCGGCACGACTATCCCATACTGATTTTGAGAAAATTGGTCACATGACCTGGAAGCTATTGAGCTCGGATGCTAATTTTTACATTAAAAAATGAATAGAAAAAATTGAAAGATGTAAAATCGAAAAACAAGAGGCGTATCTCATGCGGCAGGCCCGGCACTACTATCCCACACTGATTTTGAGAAAATTGGTCACATGACCTGGAAGCTATTGAGCTCGGATGCTAATTTTTACATTAAAAAATGAATAGAAAAAATTGAAAGATGTAAAATCGAAAAACAAGAGGCGTATCTCATGCGGGAGGCCTGGCACTACTATCCCACACTGATTTTGAGAAAATTGTTCACATGACCTGGAAGCTATTGAGCTCGGATGCTAATTTTTGCATATAAAAATTCATAGAAAAAATTTAAAGACGTAAAATCGAAAAACAAGAGGCGTATCTCATGCGGCAGGCCTGGCACTACTATCCCACACTGATTTTGAGAAAATTGGTCACATGACCTGGAAGCTATTGAGCTCGGATGCTAATTTTTACATTAAAAAATGAATAGAAAAAATTGAAAGATGTAAAATCGAAAAACAAGAGGCGTATCTCATGCGGGAGGCCTGGCACTACTATCCCACACTGATTTTGAGTCCACAGGTCACATGACCTAGAAGCTATTGAGCTCGGACGCCATTTTTTACATCAAAAAATCATAGAAAAAATTTGAAAGATGTAAAATCGAAAAACAAGAGGCGTATCTCATGCGGCAGGCCCGGCACGACTATCCCATACTGATTTTGAGAAAATTGGTCACATGACCTGGAAGCTATTGAGCTCGGATGCTAATTTTTACATTAAAAAATGAATAGAAAAAATTGAAAGATGTAAAATCGAAAAACAAGAGGCGTATCTCATGCGGCAGGCCCGGCACTACTATCCCACACTGATTTTGAGAAAATTGGTCACATGACCTGGAAGCTATTGAGCTCGGATGCTAATTTTTACATTAAAAAATGAATAGAAAAAATTGAAAGATGTAAAATCGAAAAACAAGAGGCGTATCTCATGCGGGAGGCCTGGCACTACTATCCCACACTGATTTTGAGAAAATTGTTCACATGACCTGGAAGCTATTGAGCTCGGATGCTAATTTTTGCATATAAAAATTCATAGAAAAAATTTAAAGACGTAAAATCGAAAAACAAGAGGCGTATCTCATGCGGCAGGCCTGGCACTACTATCCCACACGGATTTTGAGAAAATTGGTCACATAACCTGGAAGCTATTGAGCTCGGTTGCTATTTTTTACATCAAAAAATTCATAGAAAAAATTGAAAGATGTAAAATCGAAAAACAAGAGGCGTATCTCATGCGGCAGGCCTGGCACTACTATCCCACTCTAATTTTGAGTCCACAGGTCACATGACCTAGAAGCTATTGAGCTCGGACGCTATTTTTTACATAAAAAAAATCATAGAAAAAATTTAAAGATGTAAAATCGAAAAACAAGAGTCGTATCTCATGTGGGAGGCCCGGCACTACTATCCCATACTGATTTTGAGAAAATTGGTCACATGACCTGGAAGCTATTGAGCTCGGATGCTAATTTTTGCATATAAAAATTCATAGAAAAAATTTAAAGACGTAAAATCGAAAAACAAGAGGCGTATCTCATGCGGCAGGCCTGGCACTACTATCCCACACTGATTTTGAGAAAATTGGTCACATGACCTGGAAGCTATTGAGCTCGGTTGCTATTTTTTACATCAAAAAATTCATAGAAAAAATTGAAAGATGTAAAATCGAAAAACAAGAGGCGTATCTCATGCGGCAGGCCTGGCACTACTATCCCACACTGATTTTGAGAAAATTGGTCACATGACCTGGAAGCTATTGAGCTCGGATGCTAATTTTTACATTAAAAAATGAATAGAAAAAATTGAAAGATGTAAAATCGAAAAACAAGAGGCGTATCTCATGCGGCAGGCCTGGCACTACTATCCCACACTGATTTTGAGTCCACAGGTCACATGACCTAGAAGCTATTGAGCTCGGACGCTATTTTTTACATCAAAAAAATCATAGAAAAAATTGAAAGATGTAAAATCGAAAAACAAGAGGCGTATCTCATGCGGCAGGCCCAGCACTACTATCCCATACTGATTTTGAGAAAATTGGTCACATGACCTGGAAGCTATTGAGCTCGGATGCTAATTTTTACATTAAAAAATGAATAGAAAAAATTGAAAGATATAACATCGAAAAACAAGAGGCGTATCTCATGCGGCAGGCCCGGCACTACTATCCCACACTGATTTTGAGAAAATTGGTCACATAACCTGGAAGCTATTGAGCTCGGTTGCTATTTTTTACATCAAAAAATTCATAGAAAAAATTGAAAGATGTAAAATCGAAAAACAAGAGGCGTATCTCATGCGGCAGGCCTGGCACTACTATCCCACTCTAATTTTGAGTCCACAGGTCACATGACCTAGAAGCTATTGAGCTCGGACGCTATTTTTTACATAAAAAAAATCATAGAAAAAATTTAAAGATGTAAAATCGAAAAACAAGAGGCGTATCTCATGTGGCAGGCCCGGCACTACTATCCCATACTGATTTTGAGAAAATTGGTCACATGACCTGGAAGCTATTGAGCTCGGATGCTAATTTTTGCATATAAAAATTCATAGAAAAAATTTAAAGACGTAAAATCGAAAAACAAGAGGCGTATCTCATGCGGCAGGCCTGGCACTACTATCCCACACTGATTTTGAGAAAATTGGTCACATGACCTGGAAGCTATTGAGCTCGGTTGCTATTTTTTACATCAAAAAATTCATAGAAAAAATTGAAAGATGTAAAATCGAAAAACAAGAGGCGTATCTCATGCGGCAGGCCTGGCACTACTATCCCACACTGATTTTGAGAAAATTGGTCACATGACCTGGAAGCTATTGAGCTCGGATGCTAATTTTTACATTAAAAAATGAATAGAAAAAATTGAAGATGTAAAATCGAAAAACAAGAGGCGTATCTCATGCGGCAGGCCTGGCACTACTATCCCACACTGATTTTGAGTCCACAGGTCACATGACCTAGAAGCTATTGAGCTCGGACGCTATTTTTTACATAAAAAAAATCATAGAAAAAATTGAAAGATATAAAATCGAAAAACAAGAGGCGTATCTCATGCGGCAGGCCCGGCACTACTATCCCATACTGATTTTGAGAAAATTGGTCACATGACCTGGAAGCTATTGAGCTCGGATGCTAATTTTTGCATATAAAAATTCATAGAAAAAATTGAAAGATATAACATCGAAAAACAAGAGGCGTATCTCATGCGGCAGGCCTGGCACTACTATCCCACACTGATTTTGAGAAAATTGGTCACATGACCTGGAAGCTATTGAGCTCGGTTGCTATTTTTTACATCAAAAAATTCATGGAAAAAATTGAAAGATGTAAAATCGAAAAACAAGAGGCGTATCTCATGCGGCAGGCCTGGCACTACTTTCCCACACTGATTTTGAGAAAATTGGTCACATGACCTGGAAGCTATTGAGCTCGGTTGCTAATTTTTTCATATAAAAATGAATAGAAAAAATTGAAAGATGTAAAATCGAAAAACAAGAGGCGTATCTCATGCGGCAGGCCCGGCACTACTATCCCACACTGATTTTGAGTCCACAGGTCACATGACCTAGAAGCTATTGAGCTCGGACGCTATTTTTTACATTAAAAAAATCATAGAAAAAATTGAAAGATGTAAAATCGAAAAACAAGAGGCGTATCTCATGCGGCAGGCCTGGCACTACTATCCCACACTGATTATGAGAAAATTGGTCACATGACCTGGAAGCTATTGAGCTCGGATGCAAATTTTTACATTAAAAAATGAATAGAAAAAATTGAAAGATATAACATCGAAAAACAAGAGGCGTATCTCATGCGGCAGGCCCGGCACTACTATCCCACACTGATTTTGAGAAAATTGGTCACATAACCTGGAAGCTATTGAGCTCGGTTGCTATTTTTTACATCAAAAAATTCATAGAAAAAATTGAAAGATGTAAAATCGAAAAACAAGAGGCGTATCTCATGCGGCAGGCCTGGCACTACTATCCCACTCTAATTTTGAGTCCACAGGTCACATGACCTAGAAGCTATTGAGCTCGGACGCTATTTTTTACATAAAAAAAATCATAGAAAAAATTTAAAGATGTAAAATCGAAAAACAAGAGGCGTATCTCATGTGGCAGGCCCGGCACTACTATCCCATACTGATTTTGAGAAAATTGGTCACATGACCTGGAAGCTATTGAGCTCGGATGCTAATTTTTGCATATAAAAATTCATAGAAAAAATGTAAAGACGTAAAATCGAAAAACAAGAGGCGTATCTCATGCGGCAGGCCTGGCACTACTATCCCACACTGATTTTGAGAAAATTGGTCACATGACCTGGAAGCTATTGAGCTCGGTTGCTATTTTTTACATCAAAAAATTCATAGAAAAAATTGAAAGATGTAAAATCGAAAAACAAGAGGCGTATCTCATGCGGCAGGCCTGGCACTACTATCCCACACTGATTTTGAGAAAATTGGTCACATGACCTGGAAGCTATTGAGCTCGGATGCTAATTTTTACATTAAAAAATGAATAGAAAAAATTGAAAGATGTAAAATCGAAAAACAAGAGGCGTATCTCATGCGGCAGGCCTGGCACTACTATCCCACACTGATTTTGAGTCCACAGGTCACATGACCTAGAAGCTATTGAGCTCGGGCGCTATTTTTTACATCAAAAAAATCATAGAAAAAATTGAAAGATATAAAATCGAAAAACAAGAGGCGTATCTCATGCGGCAGGCCCGGCACTACTATCCCATACTGATTTTGAGAAAATTGGTCACATGACCTGGAAGCTATTGAGCTCGGATGCTAATTTTTGCATATAAAAATTCATAGAAAAAATTGAAAGATATAACATCGAAAAACAAGAGGCGTATCTCATGCGGCAGGCCTGGCACTACTATCCCACACTGATTTTGAGAAAATTGGTCACATGACCTGGAAGCTATTGAGCTCGGTTGCTATTTTTTACATCAAAAAATTCATAGAAAAAATTGAAAGATGTAAAATCGAAAAACAAGAGGCGTATCTCATGCGGCAGGCCTGGCACTACTTTCCCACACTGATTTTGAGAAAATTGGTCACATGACCTGGAAGCTATTGAGCTCGGTTGTTAATTTTTTCATATAAAAATGAATAGAAAAAATTGAAAGATGTAAAATCGAAAAACAAGAGGCGTATCTCATGCGGCAGGCCCGGCACTACTATCCCACACTGATTTTGAGTCCACAGGTCACATGACCTAGAAGCTATTGAGCTCGGACGCTATTTTTTACATTAAAAAAATCATAGAACAAATTGAAAGATGTAAAATCGAAAAACAAGAGGCGTATCTCATGCGGCAGGCCTGGCACTACTATCCCACACTGATTATGAGAAAATTGGTCACATGACCTGGAAGCTATTGAGCTCGGATGCTAATTTTTACATTAAAAAATGAATAGAAAAAATTGAAAGATGTAAAATCGAAAAACAAGAGGCGTATCTCATGCGGCAGGCCTGGCACTACTATCCCACACTGATTTTGAGAAAGTTGGTCACATGAACTGGAAGCTATGGAGCTCGGATGCTAATTTTTACATTAAAAAATGAATAGAAAAAATTGAAACATGTAAAATCGAAAAACAAGAAGCGTATCTCATGTGGCAGGCCCGGCACTACTATCCCACACTGATTTTGAGAAAATTGGTCACATGATCTGGAAGCTATTGAGCTGAAATGCTCATTTTTGCATATAAAAATTCATAGAAAAAATTGAAAGATGTAAAATTGAAAAACAAGAGGCGTATCTCATGTGGCAGGCCCGGCACTACTATCCCACACTGATTTTGAGTCCACAGGTCACATGACCTAGAAGCTATTGAGCTCGGATGCTATTTTTTACATTAAAAAATGGGAATCACTATGGAAGCAGAATTTCTTTGAAAATGGCATAATAAAGCTTTACATGTGGATTTTCTTTTTTGCCAGGTGTGCTGAGTGTGTCAAGCTCAATGGGTTTTTGTGAATGTCAACCTCTGAAAAAATCAGCATCCTTTTTTATTTTTAGACAATGAGTTACCCTGATTGGTATGTTTTGTAAAAGTATATATACACATATTTCGCTCGTACTCATTGCACAATGTTGCTTTTATTGTCCAGTGAGGCTATAAAAAACAAATAAAACAAAATAAAAAAGTACATATGTTTGGATAAGTCTAACGCCAATGAACATTTTGAGTGGTGGAATGTAAAAGAATGACTTAATTATCACATTTACAATTTGTTTACAAATTTTGTACAAAATACCATATGTGGGATATTTGGGGGGTTATTTCCCGCAAGGGCTAGGTGGCACTGTATTTATAACTGAATGTTGTCATAGAGATACCTTCAGGCCTTGACTATAAACATACATGTCAAGTTTGGGATTTTTTGGAGCATGTACCGGGGAGTTATTAAGCATTTCCTTTTTCATTACAAAACACAAAAATTGATGCCCCTCCCTCATCATATAGTATTTCGAAAAGTCAAGGTTTTTTCCCCTGTCGTTGGCTCAGGTCTTGACATGGTCCAGGACAAGTCTGAAGTCAGTCGGATGAAACGTGTGGGAGAAGTGGGCAAAAGTCTGCCCCCTGTAAATGTGCAAAAATTGTCAAAAACGGGACATTCAAAAATTCGTAGCTCACTTCCTGTTCATTTTAGCATATGGGTCTAAGAGACGTTTTTGTAGGTCTTGGGCTTTTCATACACCGAAAAATTTAAGTATATCTTGCTTAAACGTACAACCGAGGCTGCGTCTTTAAAATTTTCTAGGGGGCGCTACTGAATCATTTTTGTAAAAATAGCACAATCCACGATAAAATATTTCTCATTTTGCCAGGTCAGATGTGTGTGCCAAGTTTCATGTGTTTCTTTTCCAGTTTAGGCCCTCAAAATTGGCATTGTTTTCTTGGCAAACAGCGCTTAGCCACGGCCACAGCGATTCGCGAAAACTCACAAACTTCGTGTTGTGACCTCATGAAGGGCAAAACCCTCATCTGAGCAAATATGAGGTAGGTCCAGCTAACGTGCAGAAAAACGTTGAAGAAAAAATGTAAGAAAAAAAATTGCCAGTCGGTGGCGCTATCAGAAAGATGAACTCTAAGTTTGTAGATATCTTAAAGACCAAATGTGAAGTAATTTCATGAAATACCATATAGGGTCACAATAGAAGCATTGAAACACTGTCCAACAAATAAAGTATGAAAAAATAATTTATATGTTATATATTTGACGAAATAATCGCTTTTACGAAGTTTGAGCTTGTCGGGCGACAAACCCGGAAGTGATACGTCACACCGGGAACAGCGATGGCAGCGCTCCATGCAGACGCTATAGAAAGCCACTCAAACGTCGATTCAGACAGCGATATCAGCGATAGTTTGAGCGAAAATGAGGAGAACCAAGTTTTTGAAGAGTTGGAGGAAGAGGAGGAGGTTGGTATTTTATACGTTGGACCTTACATGTACGAGCCAGATGCTAATCAGGATGCTGATAGTGCGCCCAGACGACCTGACATGGAATGGAGACAAGACTCGTCGAGATTACAAGATTGGTAAGATATATGTAGGCAGTGGTATTTTTTTTATTTTATTTGAAGATGCCAGCATTTGGACATAATTTTATATTTTTGTCTGACGTTTTTAAAAAAAAATAAATAAATCGGACTTTATGTTCAAGCAGTTACTCAGTACTTGAGTATTCTTTTCAGCAGTTTTTTTTTTACTTGTACTTGAGAGATTTATCAATGACTATTTCTTACTTTTGTACATGATTCAGTCCACGTACTTGTATATTTTGAAACAAATGTTTTCATAAACAGAATTATTGACTGATTGGTATAGCAATACACTTGTTCAATAACATTTCTGTTCATGGTGTCATCGCTCAGTATTTTACTATTTATTTTTATTTTTTTTATTTCAGGTGTACTTGTGGTAATTGCCAGCAAATGCCTACAGCTGTAGAATGTGTTTGCTGCCATGAAATTCAAAAAGTAGTGACTGTACGTCTACAAGGAGAGGAACACTTCAATCAGGTACTGGACTGCATCACTGATCATCCTGGATTCAATGCTGTGTGCCTGGACCCATATGGATTACAGGTAGCATGGATGACCTACAAGCAACAGTACAGAGGCAAGGCATTTGATGGGCCACAGGATGCCAAGTATAGACATATTGCCTACAGACAATTTGTGCGCTGGTGCTGGAAGTTTCTTGGTCTGGACAACCGTGTTGTCCTTCCAGCATGTGCAGTGTCTTGTTATCAGGGCACATTTTCCACCGCCAGGAGAAGAGGAGTCAGCTTTATTCAAAGGGTTTCGTGTTTCACAGAGAAATGTTCCAGAACTGTGATTTGGACTAGTTACATCATAATAAAAATAAACAAATGAGGACAACTTAATACAAGGGATGTGATTCTTTATTTTCTGAGGAATCTCGTATGGTGCTCAGCAATAACATTTGATTTTTCCGGTCTGTTCACTGCTGCTGTAAGAAATTGTGGGTCGACGACCACATCACCGGTTCTGTACTTATTTGGAATGTCAATCAGTTTCATCACCTCTGAAAGGCAGTCATTCACATAGTCTGCAAAAAAAGAAAAAAAAATTGGGATGATAAATATTTGGGCGACATACATACTTACACTAAGTAATGCATCTGCCTGGAATTGTTTTTGTTTCATAACTTACCATAAGTTGCATCCACCAATATCTTTCTCAGAGAATAGCCACCACTCTTATATTTGGGATAAACGATGCAGTAGGAGTGTATTCCTTCCTTCGTCACTTTCTGTGGTCTCCCAGCATTTTCATTATAATGCATAGCAGCGAGAATGATTCTGGAATTGAACAAAAATTGCCTTATTAACAAATTGTCACATTGTGATGAAATAGCTTTATATCTCAAAGTTCTACATTTCATCCTTATGTTCTACTAGTCATGGACAAATCACACTTGAAGCACATTATATATATATATATATATATATATATATATATATATATATATATATATATATTTTTTTTTTTTTTATTGATTCTTTGAGATGGCATTTTTGGTTGAACAGATGCAGTGGAAATTTAATAAATTTCCATTGCACTAGCTGTTATGTTTAAGCCATGAGCACCATCTAGAGGAGCAAATTGAAAAGATAAACATGTTTTATAATCAACGTATGTATATGATTATCACTAATGGCAGTCATTGTTTCAGTGACCACCATTTCAATGTCTGTATCACGGCCATCCAACACATTTGAATCATGCAAGTACATAGTGACTAAAACAACTCCACCTAACTTACTTTTATCCACATTTTGTGGTGGCATAACTTCATCATCTTCGCTGTTAGAACAGGATTCATCCTGCAATAACTGACCCTCGTAATCAGCCATTTCTTGTTCAGAGGCAGCTGCAGAGGTGATAGCCTCAGCTACGGCTCGCTTCCTTTCTCGGTTAGCTGCTGCTGCACGCTGGGCAGGTGGATTTTGAATCTGCTGCTGGTCTTGTGGAGGCAAGTGAATTGTTGGGACAGCAGTTGCATTGAGCAATAACCTGCAGAAACATAAGGAGACACTAAAAATATGCTTCGCTCATAAAACCTATAAAACCAACCAGCATTTAAATATATAATTAAAAAAAATACTATCACATTTCATCTAACCCTGCCTTACCAAATATTTAATTATTTAATGACTCATAAAATGCAGTACAATTGACATATGATTGGCAGTTTTTCAAAAGGACGTGTTATGTTCTTTCATCAACAAAGCAATGCTGCCAACCTATTGAAATTTACTTCCAGAACAATTTGTCTCACTGCCATTATTACTCATCGTTGATATGAAAAGCACCGAGACGTTAGCTTTCGGTTAACGTCGCTAGCTTCTACTGTTCATTCCACAACTGTTGGAAGCTCTGCTTTGTCAAAGTCATCAGTGATCTATCCAAAAATTCCACGTGTTTTCAAAATAATTGTAATCACTTACTTTTTTGCAAATCCTTTATCATAAGCAGACTGGTTGAGGAAGCAGGCATCTTCGAAGTGTTTGTAACACAGAACACTCTTCGACGATGGCGTGAAATTCATTCGCTTCGCGCGAACGAAAGTTGTCCATTTACGTGCCCTGTTATCTTTTGGCCACTCGTACAACTTTTCTTTAGCTTGAGAACAATACATCGCCACACATCGTCGAGTCATCTTACCGAGTAGCAATGCAAACAATGCAGTTCAATGGCCGACTTCTCTCGCAACTTCCCGGTGTGACGTCATTTCCGAAAATTTCCGAAGATTGTCGAAGAAAAGCATTTTCGTTGTCAAGGGCGTTGCTATGGGTTAAACTAAGAACCTGAAAGGGTTGCGTTAAAAAAAACAACGAAAATATGCTGACAATGGTTTAGCCATTGGTATTACTCAAAAACATGGTTGGCCAACCTTACTTCACATTTGGCCTTTAAGGGCTGGACTCTCATATGTGTGAAATTTTGAGAAGATAAGATCATCTGGGCCAAATTAAAGCAGCTTTTGTTGTCACAAAAAATTATCTGACTTTGCGGCATCGTAGTGGCCACGCCCTTTGACAAAAAGTTACAATATTCGGTGTGGGGTATGATCAACATCTTAAGGCTTTTCTGACTAATTTTCAACTGGATTCCTTTAACGAGATTGGCACAGTAGCTAAAAACATAAAGTATTACATTTATTGTCACCACTCGGTGGCGCTATATGTATAACTGAATTTTATCATATATATGTTTTCAGGCCGTGACTATTAAGTTTCATGAGAAGTTTGAGATTTTTTGGAGCTTGAACATGGGAGTTATTAAGCATTTGCTCTTTCTGGACAAATGAAATTTTAAGGCAATTTTTGATGCCCCGCCCCCGTCATTTTGTTTTACGAAAAGTCAAAATGTTTTGCCCAGTTGTTGTCTCAGGTCTTCATATATATATATATATATATATATATATATATATATATATTATATATATATATGTATATGTATATGTATATACACACACACACACACACACACACACACACACACACACATATATATATATATATATATATATATATATATTTATATATATATATTTATACACACACACATATATATATATATATATATATATATATATATATATATATATATATATATATATATATATATATATATATATATATATATATACACACACACATATATATGTATATATATATATATATATGTATATATA
>NC_135414.1:3825346-3845346 GCF_051991245.1 Festucalex cinctus
GAAATATTTAACCATTTTCACTTTACGAACAATTTTTTACCTATCAGCTTGATAAATTCCTCACACACATTTAAAGATAAAAATGAGGGTGTTCCACTTCCAGCATTTCCATATTTTTCCATGTGGGATTTAAAAGAAAAAAGGTGTCTGCTTCCTCTTAAAGACAGTCCCCACTCTGACAAAAATTTCACTACAGCCATAACTCTCTGAAGCACATCAGACCAGTACTGACATTCATGATAAAATTGTCTTTTTAGTTCACAATCCACCAACCGCGTTCAGCGGACTCGTTAATTAATAAAAGCTATTATGGCCATTTTGTGAATGTGGCTGTTTTCTGTCATGATGAAGGTGTGTGGAGCGTGTGGATGAGGGGAGCCAATGACGGACAAACAAGGCCGGGAGACAAACAGGAATGAGAACAACTTTATTTACTGGAACCAAGTAAGAAGACTGGATGGGATATGAGCAGACTGGTTGGTATTACTGGACTGAACGTGTACAGACTGGGCATGATGTGGACAGACTTGGTATGACATGGATAGACTGGTTATGGCATGACTCAGCAGAACGTGGACAGACTTGGATTGACGTGAACAGATTTGAATTGACGTAGACAGACTTGGATTGGACACTTGAGTGGACGTGGAGACTTGAGTTGACGTGGAGAAACTGACTAGACGTGGAGAAACTTTACTAGATGGGGAGAAACCTGACTACACGGAGAGAAACTTGACTAAACGTGCAGAAACTTGACTAGACGTAACCAAAACGGCTATGGGGATAAGCTCCAGCAACCCCGCGACCCTTGTGAGGAGTTGCTGTTAAAAAAATTGATGAATGGATATATAATGCATCAGATTTATATAGTGCTTTTCTGGAACTTCAAAGACACTCTACAATGGATACATTATTCATTCACTCAGACATTCACACTCTGATGGCGGTAAGCTACTTAAGTAGCCACAGGCTGACGGAAATGCGGCTGCCAGTGCGCACCTCCGACCACGACCAAACATTTACAAATTACAGACACCAACCAGTGTGTGTGGCACTGGAGGCAATGTGTGTGAACTGAAGTGTCTTGTCCAAGGAGACAATGACTTTTGGGGAGAGTGGGGATCGAACAGCCAACCTTCCGGTTACTGGACCGTGTCTACATCCTGAGCCACGGCCGCCACGCACATGCCCCTCCCTCTCCCCCCCCCCCCCCCCCCCCCCCCCCCCTCTCTCTCTCCCCCACTCCTCTCTCTCTCTCTCTCTCTCTCTCTCTCTCTCTCTCTCTCTCTCTCTCTCTCTCTCTCTCTCTGAAAATAATCACCAACAACTACAAAAAGGAACATAAAAAGGGAAATAAGGGCATAACAAATGAAGTTGAATTTATCTAAAAATACAGTAAACAAATTGGACAGAAAATATGCTGCACCCAGCTCGTTAAGTCATCACCAACATAATGCTGGTGCTACAAGGACAGTCACAGTCAAATCGATAGGCAGTAGGGTGTGCCAAAAAAAATGATTCTCAAAAGAATTACGATTCTCATGCAAAACAATTCAGAATCGACTATTTATTTATTTATTTATTTATTTATTTATTTATTTATTTATTTATTTATTTATTTATTTATTTTTTACACATCTGTAATCACAATGACAATATTGCCCCTAGTCAATTACTCATGGCCTTCAATTTGTGAGTTAGATGTTTTGTTTTGGTTTGTTTATATATAAAAATATCAAAACCCTAAAATGGAATGCTATTTAGTGGGCAATATATGCCAGCTGAAATTAAAGGACATTAAAATCAAGCCAATTGAAACTTTTAGTAAAAGGTTACTCAAATATTGCCACAATCTTGGGACTGAGTATAGTCTAATATTGTAAAGGTGTACACGTCATGTACATTCCTTTTTTGCATTTCTTTTTCAGATTTCTTTGATAACCGCTCCCTTTGAACTTGGCACACTGCTACTCCATCTGCAGCCCAGTGGGAGGTCTGAAACGACCTGAGAAGGCCTCTGGTGTGGGGTTGGTCTGTGGGAAGCCAAGAGAGATGAAGACTTGTTTTGTGTTTTTTGCATCACTACTGTTCTGCAGCATTCAAGCATGTGAGTTCTGAGCTTTTCACTGACCTATTTCATTTCTAACATATTTAATAAAGTGTCAAAATCATGGGAAAGCAATATTTGAAAATACAGTTTTGTGGTATTAAGAGCAAGAGTGTTGTTCTGTTCCTCTTTAAGCTGCCTCCTTACAGAGGTTTGTGTCCCCCAATGATACTCAGAGATAATTTGTTGGGGACTTCCTCCTGGTAGCATCACCCAGGGCATATAGGTGAGAGAAACAGACAAAGAAGACCCTATATCAGTCAAAATGAAATATTTGGACCTCGGTGTCTTTCGCCTGGACGCTGGTCAACAGGGTCCCTCTCTGGAGCCAGGCTTGAAGTGGGGCTCGATGGAAAGCGCCTGGTGGCTTGGCCTGGACCCATGAGACGCAGGCAGCAACAGCCGAAACAGCCTTCCCAAGGGCACACCACCTGTGGAAGGGAGCTGCTGACAGTAGAAGTAACCGACAGCCGTCCCAACGGTCTCAATCCCTGGATTTCCAGGACCTAGGGGCCCGGGAAGGACGAGGGGTAGGGCGTACAGACCGGGGCTTAGTGGGAGAGACGCGGGTAGATGAACGAAAATCAGTGACTGGTCTCTGCGAGTGTCGCTGAGTACCGGAGCCCATACTGGGCCAAAACTACTGCTGCACATGCCGCGACGGAAAGGTGGCCGGGAGAGCAGCCCCCGAAGACCCAGGAGGGGCGAAGGACTTGGTAAGGCAGGCAAACTGTAGCCTTTTAGCCCACTGCTGGACAGTCTACGCTGGTGAGCTGGACGAATGCCGGTGAAGGTGTGGACGTGAATTTTGGTGTGCGCGGGATGTGGATATGGAGATTCGCTTGGAGGAGAAGCAGTTTTGATGAGACTGGAAAATTGGACCATTCTTTTTGTGTGTGTCGTACTCATCACGGACGCAGCGGCTGCTTGTTTATGAGCTAGCTTGCAAGCAAACTTAGCTTTTAGCAGACGTGTGTGACATCATGCATGTTGAGATCACGTCTCTGATCAACTGCTGAAAGGAGACTGATTCTGTCCTCTTTCATCTAGAACTGATTCAAACATCAAGGCGTATGTAGTAGGCATGGAAGAATGTTGATTTGTTGTGATTGTATTGTAATGTATTGTATTGCTGTTAATCTTTTTGTTACGTTAGTGTTGTTGTCTTTCTGTAAAGCGCCTTGTGACAGCTCAGGCTGTTTGAAAGCACTATATAAATAAAGTTGACTGGACTGGACTTGACTTGACTTGAGCACGGACCGTCTGTTCCAGTGCCAACACTGCAGCAAAACCGAATAGTTCTCCCGGAACCACAGAGAGGTTCCGTAGCAACCACCTGGAAGACTCAGGTCGGGCTGGCACAGCACCCCTTGTCGGACGGTGCGCCTGGATCAAGAATAACAAACACCGGCTGTGCTCCCTAGATAAGAGGGCAAAGTCTCTCAATGCCAGGCTACAAAAGGACGAAGCCTCTTCCACATCAGCATCCTGCAAAGCCGCTGAGTGCGCAAGCAGAAGATGAGCTAAAGCGTTACCGAGGCAAGCACCCCGCATTATACGACCTAGTGAGCAGGTAATCCGTCACGTGACATTGAGGGCAAGATCGCTTCACAGTTTGACTAAGGGTCTCCTCAGGGGAGACAATGAGGGATGCCACAGCGGACTCCACAGTAGGCATATAGTCCAGGCCGGCAGCCGCAGCACCCCATATGACAGCCAAGGCAAGGCATGGCAAGTCCCAGTGTTACTCCAGCAGGACTGAAGTTTGGCCAGATAGTGCCGAGACGCAGGGACCGAGAAAGGAGAGGAGGGATGACCAAGTGGGGAGAGGCCACACTCACGGGGTGGCTGGGTGAGGTCAGACGAATTCAGCCAAAAATGCCGGAAAGCACTAAACAGAACAGCATGCACCAAATCCATACCCGACGAACCAAGCTCAGAGGACGGAGAGGATTGGTCAGACGAGCCTGAATCCGAAGCCGCAGAAGCGCATCCAGTCCCAGAAAAATTACCCAAGGCCGCAATAGAGATGGCATCAACATCCCGGTACACACACCGGCAAAGGTGCAGTAGGCAACACCGCACTAGTGGTGGAAGGAAGCCGGTCTCTCATCTGAGAAGCCCTCATCTCCTCCAAAGCAGCCTCCAAACGCTTCACGTTCAAGGTAAGCCAAGAATCGGAACGATATTTCTTACTCAACAAGGCACCGTGACAATATTGTACCCCTACAAATATTGTCACGGTGCTTTGAGCATTCCCAGTGACCGGGGGGAGGAGAGCACACCACCCCAGCAGACGATGGTCGCCTCTGGTCTACATTCCCAATTGACTGAGGCATAGAGCCAATAGAAGCAGAGTCGGCAAGGGGACGAGCGTCGGCACAGGCTGCACTGCAACAACTTAGGCAACAGTCAACGCAGCCCTCCTCGGGTATGAAGGAGGAGCCATGACTCATACAGCGAGTGGAGCCTTCCATAACAGGAAAAAAAGAAGCGGCAAAAGACGGCGGTGAAAGCAGCAGCGTCAGCCGGCGCGGAATCACTGCCGTGCAAACAATATCCGAATCACACAGGCCGCCGGTGAAAAAGTAGCAGCGGCCGTCGGCAGCAACGAGTGTGTATGATGAATAACACCAGCAAACACGATGACAGGCCTCCAGCAACAGACAAGAAGAAACAGCAAGAGCAAGTCAAATGCGCGAGAAGAATTGCGAGACTGTCTTCCAGGTTCCATGGCCTTTTATACGTCACACATGGGTCACTTGGGGGACACTGATTACGTGTCTATTGGGTATGCGCCACCTGGCAGTCGATGAGGGATGAAATAGAACCTTCATTTGTGAGCTCTTTGAATCGTTTTTTTTTTCTATTGCAGTTAGCAACAACCAATATTAACTCGTTTGTTTTTTGCATGGATGGAAGACACGTTCTGTGGAATACTGGAAGTATAACTGTTGTTTCCTCTCGCACACTCTTACAGTGTGCCCTGACAAAGAACCAGGGCTGAAGCCATGGATGCCAGGACATAGCAAGCATCATCGTGTTGTCATCAGTTATGGCAGGAAGGTCCTCCTCACAACTTCTGCTACTGTACACTCCATTGAGATTCTTAATGGAGGTAAGGCAGACAAAGTAATGTTTGACCCATTGTTTTTGCTCTGTGGAGCAGCACCGTGTTTGATCCAACATAGCATCAAGGTTGTCCTTCCATTATTTTTTTTTTATTTTTTTTTTATTAATTTGTTTGAATCATTGATGCATCACCAGTTTAGCTCCCAGCTAATTAAATTGTATGTGAATGCTACTGATTTCATGTTTTTGTTACATGTTCACGTTGCGATCTCAAAAAAAAAAAAAAAAGAGAGAAAGCGGGAAAAAAAACTGCAGATTGGCATTGAAAAATACATCATAATACAAAAAAATATGGTGAAAAAAAAGTTTTTTCAATGTTTGTATTTTATTTTTCAACACAACCTTTTACAATGGCAATTCTAGTTTTACAATGCCAATACTTGTTTCAATGCCAATGCAGCTTTTTCCACAATTACATTTTTTTTTTCAATACCAAATCTTATTGTCAGTGTTGTGGCTCCATAGGGTGCGTTAATACGTCGAATGCGGAAGTGCTTTGTGCATATAGTCCATTCCGTCAATATGGATGAAAAGTCAGTCAGTCCGTCAATGACGGATGCCATGGTGGACGCCCATTTCTCAGAGGGAAAGACGAATGACGAATAGACATTACAATGACGTTAGGGTTGAAATATTGACAGATTGACAGTGACGAAAGGGTGTCCTGACTGTTGACGATTGCCGAATGACAGACGCTCAAAATTCATTGACACGCCCACCTCTGATAAATAGTATAAAAGAAAGGAAGTGTCTGAGGGTAATGGAGCTTGACAAAAATCCTAGGAGGCTTTAATTGTCATGACTCGAGTCATGCAGGAGTAATGTTTGGGTCTTGTCTCATGTCTGGAGTCACGGCTGGTTTAAATTTGAGTAGAGTTCATGACCGTGCGCCAGAATTCACGACCCATTACGTGTCTGTTTTGGATATTGATCTAACAGCATCCAGTTTAAACTAGTTTAGCATATATGATGTCTGGACTATGTGATGTCAGGAATCTTCATGCTATATGATGTTTGTCGATGTCAGGAACTATCTGTAATTACTGGGTTAACAGCCAACAGAGAATTCCATGTCAGTACTGGTACTCACATGTCTAGCCACAACCAATGAGATTGATTGACTTTCTATTTAAGGGTCTGAGAATTGTGTGTGTTTTGCCGGATTATTGTCCACCTGTTCCTGTGTACAGCGTCTCTTGAGTTTCTGTGCCTCTCGATGTGAATAAATAGATAAAATCTTATTTGTGTCTGCGCCTTTGGGATCCAAACCTCTCAGCACACAACATATAATGTATTTCTTTCTTCTTCCTGTCTCCTTTACTTGTGTCTCTCATCTGTTTAGGGAAATTGGTGATTGCTGACACCAACCGGCCAATTCTTCTTCGGACAAAACACATTCTTATCGGAAATAAAGGGGAACTGCACATTGGAAGTCCAGACTGTCCTTACAAGGGGAACCTTACCATTTCTCTGTTTGGAAGGTAGACTTCAAGAATTTAAAACGTGTGTGTGTTTGTGTTCTTGTACATAATACAATGTGAGGACCAAAATACGTCTTTATCCAACAGAATGAGGACATTTTTTTTTAAGTGAGGACATTTTGGCCAGTCCGCACTTCGCAAAACCTCTTTTTAAAAGGTCAAGACTTGGTTTTAGAGTTTAGGTTTGATTTGGCGAATTTTTATGAATTCAAAGCAAGCGTTCTGGTACATAAAACGGACTTCGAAATTACAACTGGCTGCAAATCGCTATGTTCATGACTGTGGTGTTTTGCTTCAAAACGGGAGCTTAGCTTAACCCGAGGATATTCGATGCTAGCATGTAGTAAGCAGCTCGCCTTCCCCGTTGTCCTTGATGCTCATGCCGGTGGACTTTCTGACTTCCAACGTCGGATTGCAGTATTGAGGCTTGCTAGGCGAGAAGTAAATTTCATAATATAAGTGCAAGATTTGACTACGTGACTCAATACTGTATGTACTCATTGCAGCTTTTATTGTTTTTTTTTTGTTTTTTTAAAATGACTCTTTCACACTTTTGTTATCAGGTCAGATGACACTGATCAGGACCACAGCTATTTTGGGCGCAAATACATTGGTGTAGGCACAGGAGGGACTTTGGAAATCCATGGGGCAAAAAAGCTCTCGTGGACTTTCTTGAATAAAACCCTCTTCCCTGGAGAAAGCCGCCAAAATCACTACCTGTTGGAGAGGAGCTGGGGGAACAGAGGCATTATTGTCCATATAATTGACCCCAAGACTGGAGAGGTACTGAGTAATAATAGGTGAGTGGACACTCATAGCTGAAACTTTCTTCGTCTGTCAGTCTGTCTGTGTATAGACAGATAAGAAAACAATGATTTTAAACAATTTGTTAGTCTGTGTCATGTCACTTGGGATTTTTTAGAATGCACACACTGTTTGTGTGCGTACATCTATCACTGTACCAAATCCCCCAAATGTTGTACTGATTATTATTTATTCATTAAGTAAACCATTAGACAGTACATTTATTTTTTCATTATTAATTATAATAATTATGAATTACAAGATTAGGTTTTATTAGATTTGTTTGGATAATTTATGGTCTATGGGCCTGTTTTATTTATTTATTTATTTATTTATTTTTTAAATATAACTATGCATCCTACTTTATGTTTTCATATGATAGACCTTTCAGACTGGTAGCTTTCTAGTGACCACCTCATTAAGTAAAAACTTGATTGATTGATTTGTTTGTTTTTGAGCAGATCAAACAAATATGTCATATTCCAAAACGTAGCAACACATTATAACAATTAGAAAATAACTGTTAACTGTAATTTGGTATTTGACTTACAACCCACAAGTTATTCTACGGACACAGCTAAGATAGCTTTCTGTGTTAACCTTTTACGAGGCAAGGCGGGACTGTGGGCCACAGCTCTTTGGGAGAAGGGGTCTCCTGTTCTGAGTTCATTTGATGCTTTTTCATCGGAACTCCACAAAGTTTTTGATCACCCTGTTCGGGGACGCGAGGCTAGAAACCGCCTTTTTTCACTGCGTCAGGGGTCCCAGTCAGTTGCTTCTTACTCTATTGAATTTAGGATTCTGGCCACGGAGTGTGGATGGGATGAGGCAGCATTGATTGACTTGTTTCTCCGCAATTTGTCAGATGAGTTAAAGGACGAATTGGCAACTCGTGAGGAGCCATCATCACTGGGAGAGTTGATTTCGCTCTCCATCAAACTAGATAACCGCCTTAGGAACGAAGGAGGGAGAGAACCGCCAGGACGCCAAGGCAGGCTCAAACCTCCGAACCCCCCAGATATCACATACCGCTGCCTCATAGCACGGCCAAGCCTCCAGCCCCACAACCAGCCCAGGAAGAACCCATGCAGCTCAATCGGACCAATCTGACCCCCGGCGAACGTCAGAGGCGTTTGTCGGTTAACTTGTGCCTGTATTGTGGTCAGGCTGGACACTTCGCTGCAACTTGTCCTCAACAGCCAAAAGACCGAGATCATCAGTAAAGGGGAGCACTCTGGTGAGCCAAACCTCCTGCTCCCCAACCCGGTTCACTCTTTCCGCTAAGGTGACATACCTGGTTTTAGTTTAGTTTATTCATTTTTTCCTTTCGGACACATTACAGCTTACATCAATCACATCACATCATTTGCAACATTGACATCCGAAAGAAGGGCTGACGGGTAGAAGCCGAAGCTTATTCGAGACCTGTCCCCATCGACCCATTACTATAACGCATCAATCATATACATTATTTAGAATAGTCATTAATTTTTATCGTTATCCATCCCATACTATCCCAAACACTGCTCGCTCAGTTCATCTTGAATGTCTGTGTGTAGATTGTGGCTAGTCCCAGTCATTTGGAACTGGTGAGTCGGTCCCCAGACGCCGCCAGCAGGCCCACCCCGCCAGGCGAGCAGCCAAGGCAAGCGCAATTCTTCTCTTTCACCAGTAGGGTCTTCGCTGACCTCGGATCAGCTTTCACACATGTTGTGCTTTCCAGAAGAGTAGGTCGGCTTGCATTCTGCCCATTGCGATTCAAGCAATTTCAGCACTCGATTCTGGTCAGGTAGCACCACTGGTTGCGAGCATGTTGTAGATCTGATGACTCCTGCGCTGCCCAGCCTAGCTCACCCAGCAGAACGGCCCACGCCAGCCGCATTCCAGGAACCAGACCACCAGCCCCATTTTGTGTAATGACAGCAGTTTCATTGTAGCCACAAATACAGCCTTATCATGTAGCCTTGACTGTTACAACAAATGTCCAAACGGAATTCGAGCCAGACAATATTTACATTCAAACGGGAACAGCAATACATGTTATCAATGCAGGTGTATAAACAAGAGTTAGCCTTGGCAAAGTCAGCAAGTAATCATATACAACTCCAGCTTTGGGTAATTAGCGATGTTGTTGTTGTTGTTGTGATATTGTGAATTACTGTTGTCTCTCAAGCGCTGCCAATTCCTCAGCTCCTTTCACGATTCGTGTTTTTAGTTGACCAGAGTTATCTTTAGTTTGAATGAAAATTCGGCAGTCTTTTGTCCACGTGCTTTCGATAAGTCCATTCTTTCTCATTTGTCGTGCCTTTTTGGCGATGTCAGCATTTCATTTGGTGAGGTTTTCGTTGATGTAGACATGTTTCCCACGAAGCTTGTGACGGTCTCTCAGAAGAGCAATCTTTTTCTTTCTGTCAACAAACCTGATCAGAACTGCCGGTGGTCGTGTCCCTCCAGTTGGAAGCGAAAAGCACATCTGAATGTGCGCAGGGTCAACAGTTAATCCCAAATCTCTGAGTTGAAGTGTCACTTGCTGTTCCACAGTCTCGTTCCCTGAAGATTGGTCAGAATCTTCCGTGCTCGTGCTAGCCGCAGCTCTCGAAGGGCCACGGCGCGGCTTGATCTCGATACCTGTGACTATCACATCGTTGATACGAAAATTTTGTTCCAAATCATCCACTTTTTGTTCCAAGGCAACAATGCGTCCATCTTTTTCTTGTGTCTCTTTCTTCAATTGCTGTATTTCCTGAAGAAGTGGCTCAATGCTCTTCTTCATTTCAAGTAATTCGGCAACCATTACACTTGAGTTTTTTCTAGAAAATGTATGTTTCCCGGTAGTGGACAGAGTACCGAGTCACCTAATTAATGACAAAAACAAATGTTTCGATTAGCTTTACTCGCTAGCGTTACATTGCCAGAGCCATACAGTGCGTTCACACCTCTGGACGCGGCCGCTTCATTGACATTCACACACACCAAAGATAGGGGCTTTGCTTTGCTTCACTTACTTACATTATGGCAAAAGTCCTCACAGAAAAAGAAAACGTTTCAGCATCGCAATTAATTGGCTAGCACTATGCTAATGATGCTTTGGCTAATATCAATCGTAATGTCTTCTGTTGTTTTGGTACACAGTTCAACAAATGTTACAAAAACAAATAAGTGAAAACATACCAACCCAGGTCTGCCAAGTTCGTCGTTCACCACCCTGCCCATTTGTTTGTTTTTGTCCCGGTAGTGTTAGCTTAATATGTTGAGCTCGGGATGTCCGCAGACAGCAACAACGATAATTCCTCCCCCTCCTGTTGTTGTATCTCGCGGCAAAACAATCCGCGGCTCGTCAAATCTCACCAACCGTCTCATTTGCACCGCCCCACGTACCTTCGCTCCCGCCCGCCTGAACTACATTGAACTACAATGCAAACGCACCCCCTCAAATGTCTCCTCCACTTTGAGCACGCAAATAATAGAAAACGCAACACGCACATTTTTTGTTCTGTTCTTTTTCTTTCTTTCTACAGAGCAGACACTTCTCGGAATGTAAGGCGCGGATGTAAGAATTTTAGACTTGGGTAAATTAAATTTTAGACCTAGGATGGAAAATATGGCTGTTTTTTAAGACATTTAAGGCCTAAAATTTAACTTTCTGAATTTTAGACTTTTTAAGACTTTTTTTTTTTTTTTTTTTTTTTTTTTTAAGACCCCGCGGGAACCCTGCTCTCTACTAACTTCTCTTTTTCATGTCACTGTTAGCCTTGATGGTTGCATCACCGTCAGTTGAAACCTTGTTTAACAAATAAATGTCAAAACTATTGTTTTTTTTTCTCCGTTTTTGGGATCCAACTCCTGAACATAACAGCTATAATTGTCACTACTATAGATATTTCTATCATCTGCAAACAATATTAATTTCAATTATTTTGATACATTAAAGAAGTAATTTATCTACAAATTAAAAAGCTGAGACCCCAGCACCGATCCCTGCGGTACACCGCAAGCAATACCAAGTTTATCAGATTGATGGTCATCCAATTTAACATATTGTGTCTGTTTGGTTAAATAGCTTTTTGACCAGTTGCCAGCTATCTCTCTAATCCCATATTTCTCCAGTTTATTGAGTAAAAGTGAATGATTTGGGGTATCAAATGTTAAATAAATATTCCAATAGCATGCTTCTTTTTATCCAGTCTATTTGTTATTTCTTCTACTGCTCCAATCAGAGCCATTGATGTTGTCATTTTAGCTCTGAAGCCATACTGGACTTCATTTTGTCACGGTTTCGGTGCGGGGTGGGGACCCAAATGCAGAGTTTTATTACAATAGTGGACGGCCAGAAAGAGGTTGCAGTCCGTGGGGTGCTGGGGGCTGGTTCTGGTTGGCGAGGCGTGTGTCAAGGTCAGGGTCTGCGGGCAGGACGACAGGCTGAAAAGGAGGACGGAAATGCAAGTCAGGAAAGGTAAGCAAAAGTTCACTTCAAGTTTCAAGGTGTAGCTGGATGTACAAACTCGTTCAGGAGTTGTGACGATCTGGCGGTGTGGTGGAGTCAGAGGCTGGCTTAAGTAGGCTGCTGATTAATTGGACACACCTGCTGCTTGATTCCAATGCACCACACCTGGAAGACACACACACTCAGCGGGCTGGGCCCGCAGGCCTGACAGTACCCCCTCCCCTACGAGCACCACCAGGTGCAGCACGGCCCAGACGACCAGGATGGGCACGATGGAAGTCGCGGATCAGCGACTTGCACAGGACCTGGCGAGCAGGGATCCAGCGGCGTTCTTCCGGTCCGTAACCCTCCCAGTCTACCAAGTACTGGAGACCGCGACCGCGGCGGCGAACGTCAAGGAGGCGGCGTACAGTGTAGGCGGGATGTCCATCAATCATGAGGGGAGCGGGCGGTGGGCGGCACAGCAGGGGACAGAGGGCTAGATGAAACAGATTTTACCTGTGAGACATGAAAAGTGGGGTGTACACGAAGAGAGGTCGGGATCTTGAGACGCACAGCACAGGGGTTGATCACAGCCTCAATCTCAAAGGGGCCGATGAAACGAGGGGACAGCTTCTTGGATTCTACCTTTAGCGGCAGGTTTCTCTTACTGAGCCATACCTCCTGGCCGACGGCATAGGTAGGCGCAGGAATGCGGCGACGGTTGGCATGTACCTGCATTCTGGCAGAGGACCGGAGTAGGGCGGAGCGGACTTGCCTACAGACCCTGGAGCATAGGCGCATGTGGCTTTGCACAGATGGAACGGAGAGGTCACTGACCTGGGAGGGAAACAGTGGTGGTTGGTAGCCCAGAGAACACTGAAAAGGGGACATACCTGAGGAGGCGTTGGGTAGGGAATTATGGGCGTACTCTACCCAAGCAAGCTGAGTGCTCCATGAAGCAGGATGGGACTGTGTGATGCAGCGGAGGGTTGTCTCCAGTTGCTGATTGGTGCGTTCACATTGACCATTAGTTTGAGGATGGTAACCGGACGAGAGGCTCAGGCCGATGCCTAATGCAGCACAAAAGGCCCTCCAGACCTGTGAAGTGAACTGGGACCCCCTGTCCGAAACAATGTCTGAAGGGATGCCATGTAGACGAAAGACATGTTGGACTAACTGGTCAGCGGTTTCTTTGGCAGTTGGGAGCTTGGGAAGAGCGAGAAAGTGGGCTGCTTTGGAAAACCTGTCAACAATGGTGAGAATTACTGTGTTACCTCTAGACGGGGGAGGTCCGGTAACAAAGTCCAGGGCAATGTGGGACCATGGGCGTTTGGGAATAGAAAGCGGGTGGAGCAGGCCAGAGTTGGGCTTGGAGGAAGTTTTGTTCTGGGCACATACCGTGCATGCCAAGACGAACGAGCGGGTGTCCTCCTCCATCGTGGGCTGGGACAAAACCGCTCCGACCCCCACCTCTGAGGCATCCACCTCAACTATGAACTGCATCTGTGGATCTGGATGGACAAGCACGGGAGCAGTGGTGAACATACGTTTGAGCCTGCTAAAGGCCAGGTCAGCCTCCTCAGACCACTTGAAGGGCACCACTGTGGACGTAAGGGCGGTAAGAGGAGCTGCGGCACGACTGTAGTCTTTGATGAATCGGCGATAGAAATTGGAAAAACCAAGGAAGCGTTGCAGCTCCCTCCTGGACGTGGGTCTGGGCCATTTGGTGACTGCAGTAGTTTTGGCGGGGTCCATTTGGAGCTGTCCCTCAGCAATTACGTAGCCCAAAAAGGTGGTTTTGGTTACATGGAACTCACACTTTTCAGCTTTCACAAAAAGCTTGTTTTCAAGGAGTCTCTGGAGTACATGGCGTACATGTCTTTTATGTTCAGAGTCCGAACTTGAGAAAATCAAGATGTCGTCAAGATATACAAAGACGAACTTCCCAATCATGTCACGCAAAACATCGTTGACCAGGGCCTGGAAGACTGCGGGGGCGTTCGTTAAGCCAAAAGGCATGACAAGATATTCGTAGTGCCCCCTAAGTGTGTTGAATGAGGTCTTCCATTCGTCGCCCTGCCCGATTCGGACAAGATGGTAGGCCTGGCGCAAGTCCAACTTGGTAAAAATGGTGGCTCCATGAAGAGGTGAGAACGCGGAGTCCATCAGGGGTAGGGGATACTTGTTCTTTATGGTGATATCATTCAGACCACGATAGTCAACACAAGGGTCTTGTCCTTTTTGTCCACAAAGAAAAAAACAGCTCCCCCTGGTGACGAGGAAGGCCGGATAATACCTGCTGCCAGTGATTCATTGATATACGAATCTGCTGCTTCTCGTTCCGGCCGTGAGATGTTGTAAAGCCGGCTTCGTGGAAGTGCCGCTCCGGGCTGGAGGTCGATAGCGCAGTCGTACGGTCGGTGAGGGGGCAGAGAAGAAGCATGGTGTTTGCTGAAGACCCGGGCAAGGTCATGATACTCGGGAGGGACGCAGGACAGGTCGGGCAGTTCTTGTTGGTTTTGGCCACTGGGTGGCACAACAGCAGACAGTAAGCAATTCTTATGGCAATAATTGCTCCAGGAAATGATGTTGGGCACAGTCCAGTCAATATGTTGTGCTGCTTGAGCCATGGCATGCCCAACACTATGGGAACTTGGAGAGAGTCAAACACGTGTAGACTGATTGCCTCTTGGTGGTTACTCGAGAGCTTTAGTACAACTGGAACCGTTTGTTGTCTGACATGGGAGATCAGTGCACCATTTAGGGCTGTGGCATCCAAAGGAGTGGTCAAGGTTTGCAGGTCTATGGCCATTTGTTCTACCAGACGGTGATCAATCAGGTTCTCATCGGCTCCGGAGTCTACAAGGGCTGACACGGGCAAAGACAGATTACCCCAGCAGAGGGTAGCAGAAAGCATAAAACGATTAGAATTAGGGGAACTCATAAGGGGACTCACCAATACGTTCCCCATTACTGGCGAGTCAGTCCTTTTGGCCGGGAGGGGCACTGAGCGATGTAGTGGCCGTTGGCTCCACAGTAGAGGCACAGGTTAGAGGAACGTCTGCGCGCCCTCTCCAAGTCCGACAGACGAGCACGTCCCAGCTGCATAGGGACACTGCCAGTGTCTGGGGGCGGGCCAGAGGCGGAAGCTGGAGCCAGTGGCATGGGAGATGGATCCGACAGTGATGGCCCAGCAGTGGGCGGGAGGGTGGGCGGAGTCTGCAGTTTGGCACTGCGCTCTCTCTTGCGCTCCCGGAGGCGACAATCCAGCCTTATGGCCAAGTCAACGAGCGAGTCAAGACAGCTCGGATCATCCCTCGAGGCCAATTCATCCTTGATGTTTTCGTTTAATGCTGCCCGGAAGACTTCCTGGAGTGCCTCATTGTTAAAGTTGCTCTCAGCGGCGAGAGTCCTGAAAGACACAGCGAACTCTGCCACGCTACGAGCACCCTGTCGTAGCAACATGAGACGTCTTGCAGCCACCCTCCCACGGACCGGGTGGTCGAAGACCTTCCTCATTTCCTGGGTAAAGGTGGAAAAGGAAGTGCAAGCAGGGGACTGTTTGTCCCACTCAGCAGTGGCCCATGCGAGAGCCGCGCCACGGAGGCAGCCTATGAGGTAAGCAATCTTAGCGTGGTCGGAAGCATATGACAGTGGCTGCTGACTGAAGACTAGAGAACACTGGACTAGAAAAGGACGGCAAGCTCCTAAATCACCATCATAAGGGGCAGGCGTGTGCACATACGGTTCTTTGACATGGGGAGGAGGTGCGGCGGGCGTGGCAGGTGTAGCTGCAGATGATCTTTGTGTTTGAAAGGCCGCATGTTGCTGTTGGAGGGTCGTGAGGGCTTGCGAAAATTCACGTACCTGTCCAATCAAGAAGTTCAGGGCATTGTCATGTTGGTCCAAAAGCACAACTTGTCCGGTCAGGGTCTGACGAACGGAATCGTTCTCTGCTGGGTCCATAGCTGGCCAGATCGTGCTGTCACGGTTCCGGTGCGGGCGGGGTGGGGACCCAAATGCAGAAAAACAGAATGAATGAGTTGGCAAAGTTTTATTACAATAGTGGACGGCCAGAAAGAGGTTGCAGTCCGTGGGGTGCTGGGGGCTGGTTCTGGTTGGCGAGGCGTGTGTCAGGTCAGGGTCTGCGGGCAGGACGACAGGCTGAAAAGGAGGACGGAAATGCAAGTCATGAAAGGTAAGCAAAAGTTCACTTCAAGTTTTAAGGTCTAGCTGGATGTACAAACTCGTTCAGGAGTTGTGACGATCTGGCGGTGTGGTGGAGTCAGAGGCTGGCTTAAGTAGGCTGCTGATTAATTGGACACACCTGCTGCTTGACTCCAATGCACCACACCTGGAAGACACACACACTCAGCGGGCTGGGCCCGCAGGCCTGACACATTTAGTACATGATATTTTTTTAAGAATTTCTGTAAATGAGAGTTGAAGAGCTTTTCAAGAATTTTTGAAAACTGTGGACGCAATGAAATTGAAATGAAATATACCAAGTGGGTCAGGTGCTACAGAAGCAGGCTCTAGAGGCATGAAATGTCATTTACATATATTTGACAAAGAGATTCACAAATTGCCTTAAATTAATGCTTAGAATATGTCGTTTAAAATGATACCAAACACAGCATTACCAACCACTGATAAGAATCACTAGGATAAGCACCAGCGTCAAAATGTGGTTTTCGCAGGTATGTTGTTTACTTCATGAGGTGATAACCACTAAAAAGCTACCAGTCTGAGAGGTCTATCATATTAAAACATAAACAAGGGATGCAGAGTTATTAAAAAAAAAAATAAAAATCACAACTAGAATTTGCCCACTCAAATGGTACCGGTATATCATATTTTGGGCCAAGGACTAGTAAGAATTGTCAGCATCTCAATTGCCTGCTCTCTTAAGTAACCTTCCTGACATTCCCACAGGTTTGACACATATCGCAGTAAGGATGAGAGTATTCGCCTAGCAAAGTATTTAGATAGTGTGGCTTTAGAACTCATTGTAGCCATGGTGGTCAATGATGAGGGCTCCAACAATTTGGAGGACTCTGCCAAAAAGAGCATCTTCAGGCTTGGCAGTCAGCATATCAACAGTTTGGGATTCAGGTGAGTGCACAAAAAGAAACACATTTCACATGTAAAGAAAATCTTATGATAATCTTTTAACACAAACGATTGTCGGGCGTTTGACGTCCTTGTTCGGGAAGGGGCAATATCGGGACAAAAACAGCCCGATTCTCTTTATGTGTAATCCAGGCTTAAGAGAACCGTGTGTCTGCAGCTCAACACTGCCTGACTGAGACTTATTTCCCTCTATGCTCAACATCAAATCTACTTCTTATAACGAGAGTGATGCATGACTTATCCCTTAGAGATAGTCAATTTGTTATTTTTTACACAGAGCCACATTAGCAGAGAAAAGTCAAGGGGGCAACCACTTTAGCGACAATATAGGTCAAATCACCGGACTCCTACAACAAGCTGGAACACCGACGGGAGCATGCTGTGATGCCATGTTTGACAGTTACCCTTTTTTAAAAAAAAAATAAAAATAAAAAATGAATTGAGATTAAAGGAGACTTTTAATGTGGGCATTTGTATCTTAGTTGCATCGTGTTTGTCATATATTTATGTAACAGAATATATCCATCCATTTTCCTAATTTAAATAATACTTATGAAAGTGCATGAACTTGAAACATGAACATGTTCCTTTGTTTCTGTGGCGATTGAACGGGAATTTCAGAACCAAGTTGTGCAACAGTTTGTGACAGTGTCCCGACAAAACAGCATACCCATCGGTAGGGGTGTTAAAAAAAATAGATTCGGCAATATATCGTGATATTACAGCGCGCAATTCTCGAATCGATTCAAAATGCCGTCGAATCGATGTTTAAACATCAATTTTTGATGGAAATATAATAACAAAACGTCTTACTTAGGGTTAAGGTTCACACGTTAAGCAGGGGTGTCACTGCTCACGCTTTCAGCATGATTGTCACCCATTTCCGCCCTCTTTCTCGCTTCACTTTAATTCTTCACTGTCAATGTTGTCACAGATTACTTGAAAATGTAATCGAACTATTGATAATGCCTCAAAAAAGTAATCTAGTTACTTTACTGATTACTTTGTCAAAATAAGTAATTTACTCAAAAAGTAACTTATCAGTTAGTTTGACCGTGTCCCCTAGGGATTACTTATAATTACTTTTTAGTACCAATTTCCGCCCTTTGCTGCCTCAACATAAGAATGATAACTGGATTATTTAAATAATACTTGTGAAAGTGCATGAACTTGAAATTTGAACTCTTTGATTCTGTTTCTCTGGTTTTACAATACATAAATTGGTGTAGTATAACACATTACACATGCAGGCTGGTTACAAACTGTAACTATAACATTTACATGCAGGCTGGTTGCAACTGTGGTGACATAACGTAACATTTTCTATTTTCTCAAGTGCCAGAGATGAACTACAGTCATGCATTTTATTTTTTTTTTTTGCTCTGGCATATTCTTTCTCGAAGTATGACGAGACATTCTTTGGGGCAGCTCAGCATTTTTGCTAGTAGGAGATCTTTTCTATTATTGCACAAAAAGGGGTGAGTCAACAGTACTCAATAGGACACATTTCCTCTGTATATGGCCCGACCAACTTTTTTTCCAGCTCATTCCAGTCCCACTGGTGCTCTTTTACTAAAATCCAGCTTTATCTATTTGCGTGCCGGGGTGCTGGAATAGCTGGGCTGAAGGAACTGTAGAACTGCTTATTGTCTCCCTACCTGTCGGTTTTGCCTCGAGTTGTATTGCGCTATGCTGTGATGTGTTTCCTCAAATTGGATGTGGACTTTTTAGCTCGTGCAAAATTTGCAACGCACTGAGAGGTTTTTGTAATCTTTACCAGACAAAAATGCCAAGTAATGGCTGTATTTCCAATGAGCAAATGCACCCTCCTCCTGCTTCTTCCATTGTTTACGTCGTGACGAGGTAGGTAGTGTCTATTGTTTTAACCAGACTTCTAGCGCTTGCGCTTACACGTTGGTACATGTGACCGGCGTTGCGTCTTCCGCTGAGAAAACGTGACATGCGATGTGACGTTACTTCCAAATGCAAGAGAAACATTTTCTCCTCGAAATTATCGTCGAAATGGACAACAAAATTCTGCATTCTACATACATTACGAGGTAATTAAAAAATAGTAACATACAGCCACTTAGGAAAGTAACTTTAATCAGATTGCTGGTTTGGAGAAATGAACGTGTTAGATTGTTCGTTACTGAAAGAAAGTAATCAGATTAAAATAACGCGTTACTTAGTAACGCGCTAGTGGCAACACTGGTTCCAACTATAGAGTGAACACACTCCTCAGCCTCCCTGGTAAGGTCTATTCAGGAGTGCTGGAGAGAAGGGTCTGTTGGGAAGTCCAATCTTGGATTCAGGAGGAGCAATGTGGTTTTCGTCATGGCCGTGGAACAGTGGACAAGCTCTACACACAGTAGCATCCTCGAGGGTGCACGGGGGTCTGTCCAACCAGTCCACATGTGCTTTGGGGACTTGGAGAAGGCCTTTGACCGTGTCCCCCAGGGATTCCTCTTGGAGTTGCTTCAGGAGTTTGGGGTACCGAGCCCCCTGATAGGGGCTGTTTGGTCCCTGTAAGACTGGTGTCAGAGTTTGGTCTGCATTGCCGGTAGCAATTTGTTTGTGTTATGAATTTAATGTTTTTTGTTTGTTTGTGTGCATGCGTGCGCGTGTTCCTTAGCTACATGTTTGTCCTATCGGTCTTTCCTGTGTGTGTGTTTTTTTTTTCGATGTATTTTTTTTTTTTTTTTTTTACAGGTGTCCTTTTCCTCCACAGACATCCATGGTCCTTTATAGTTGTGAAAGGAAACCCATCTTCTGCTGTAGAAGATCATGCTCTCTATCAAGGTAAGAATCTTTTTTCAGTCTATGATGTCAAGTCAGTCCAGCCAGCATTTTCCAGCCAGTCTATTCCTCTCCAGCGTACACAGGGGAAAATAAAATATTGAATTGAGTTAATCCA
>NC_135414.1:3855346-3872846 GCF_051991245.1 Festucalex cinctus
GGCACTTGGACCACTGCATGAATTTACAGACGCTTTATCAGCGGAGGATTATGTCAGTGTTTCACACATCAAGCCAATACTCACCCTGTTTAACACAACCATCTTGGCCCCAAAAGAGGAGGACACTGACATGACCAAATCCATAAAAAAGAAAATGTTGGAGTACATGAATAGTAAGTACAATGATGAAGACACACAAATGCTTCTGGATGTGGCATCCTTCTTGGATCCAAGATACAAGACACAATACATTAGTGTCAACAACATCCCCATCATAAAAACCAGACTAGTGTCAGAGATGAAGGCATTGGCTCATGACGTGTTGACTAAAGAGGTTAGTATGGATTGCCTAAAACTTTATGATACGCCTATTATTTCAAAACAAAACTAATTTCATGTATTGCTTTTCCCACTGTTTTTATAAAGAATTCTGCTGAGTGCACAAGTGTGGAATGTGAGTCGCCCCCACCTACCAAAAAGGCTAAGAAGTCTTTTGCAAGCTTCTTCCAAAATTTCACTGTCACAGTACCAGCAGATCCCTCTACTGCCATGGAAGCTGAGCTAAGTGCCTATACACAGTCCCCCACAATTAACAAAGAAAACGACCCCCTCATGTGGTGGAAAACACACAAAATCTACTTTCCTCAACTGAGTAAGATGGCAAAAAAGTACTTGTGTGTGCAGGCCACCAGCTCTCCATCAGAGAGAATTTTCAGTACATCAGGCAACATTGTTAGTTGTGAGAGGTCCTGCTTAAAGCCAGACATGGTAAACAAACTGGTGTTCCTGGCAAAAAATCTTTAGAAACACTGTCAAGTTACATAATAGAGCACACATGCAGACAGAGACAGATTAATGTGTCGTACACATAAAAATGCCTCTTCTAGCATCATAGTTTGTTTTTGTTATTTCTTGCAAGTACAATGTGAGTAGAATTAATTGTATTCATTGTTTAATTTGTCAATGTTTATGACAATGATGTTTATGAGAAAGTTATTGTTTAAAAAAACAGCACATTCCAAATAAGCTTTATTTATTGTTGAGCTTGTCAATGTTGACTAAGTTAGAATTTAAAAAAAAAAAGTGCACTTTTGACTTGATCTTTATTGCTGAGCTGGTCAATGTTGATGTTTACTGTGACTAAACAAAAACAGCACTTTTCATATAGGGCACCTGCAATGTATGTTTCGTTATTTTTATTTTGTCAATGTTAACGTTTGCCAGTAAGTTCTAAATAAAAATCACACTTGGCACATCTTTTGATTGATATTTAGCTGTTTCTTTATTTAAAAAAAAAAAAAAAAAAAAAAAAAAAAAAAAGCTTAACCTCAATATCGTTATCGTATCGTTATTGAGATGTTGGGCAAAAATATCGAGATATGGAATTTTGTCCATATCGCACAGCCCTAATACATATATATATATATATATATATATATATATATATATATATATATATATACATATATATATATATATATATACACATATATACACATATATATATACATATATATATATATACACACACACACACACATATATATATATATATATATATACATATATATATATATACACACACACACATATATATATATATATATATATATATATATAAATATATATATATATGTGTATATATATACACACACACACATATATATATATATATATATACATATATATATATATACACACACACACATATATATATATATATATATATATATTGTCAACTTCCGCTTACCCGCAGGACTTAAATCGGGAAATATGTCCTGATCGACTCTCCAATTAAAGGGTTAGAAATTCCCCTTTTTCCTCACCAGCTCTAAGGCGTCAGCGTGAGGAGACGGGAATTAAATAAGCCGATATATCAAAGTGGATTCACCTAGGTTTGTTCACTGTCATCTTATCATGAGGCCAATCCGTTTTCATACACCTATCAATCCTGAGTGAGTAACCACACACACAGAGCCCAGGAATGCTAGCATGTACACCTCACTTCATTGGCAGCTCCACTTTTCTAAGTTGTTTGCATTTGTTATTGACCTAGTAATTTAATAATCCTTGTTAGAATCATACGGATTTGTTACATATCAAGCTGGAGTATTTGACTTTATTAATACAGATGGAAGCATTGGTTAGAGGTTATTCAAATGCACTTACCTTCCTCCAAACGTCCGTTACTGTTGTCCGTCTTGGAAAAAATAATGAGGTGGACTCATAAAACGTCCGAAATAAATAAAATAAAATCAAAAAAATAATGAGGGCTCATCAAACGTCCCAAATAAAATCATAAACAAACATTAAGGTCTTATAAAACGACCAAAGAATAAAAATAAAATCATAAGCAAATGAAAAGGTCTTATAGAACGACCAAATTATAAAAATAAAATCATAAGCAAATGAAAAGGTCTTATAGAACGACCAAATTATAAAAATAAAATCATAAGCAAATGAAAAGGTCTTATAGAACGACCGGACTTATTAAAACGTCCAAAAGGAATAAAACCAAAACTAAATAAAATAAAGATTGGAACAAAACAATAAAATGATTGATTCAAAAATTATCTTTTAAACAATTTTATTGACAATAATAAGATAACCGATATGAATCATAAAAATCACATTTAATGATAAAACTTTAAATCAATCAAAATAAAATAAAATAAAATAAAATAAAATAAAACAAAATAAAACAGGAGATTTGGAATAATATAACCTTTCACAATAAGCTTTACAAGATTGATCATTCCTCGGAAAAGCTTAAGACCTGATTGACAATAAGATGTTTTTGGCTGAAAATAATTTTGAAGATATGAGAGTGTATTAAATGGCCCCCACCCTAACACGCGATTAGTCATTCATATCTTCCTATTATACATCATTATTGCTAAAAGATTTGTACATTACCAATCATTGAAGAAAAGATTCCAGTCACAGCTTAATCCCAGTCCTTCGTAAAAATCCAAAGTCCAGGCAGGCAGTTATATTCCATCTTCGAGAATGCACTCTATACAGACACATCGCAGGGTGAAAAGGGGGCCTAGCTCAGAGTTGGTGACGGCCTTTTATACTCTTGGGCCACACCACTGACTCCTTCCGGTGAATGTCTCTCCGCGCACCTTCTCATATCAAAGCGCACTTGCTGGAACTCATTTTCAGTAATCTTCCACCGACGAGCCATGAAGATGAATCATGATGAGGTCATACATTCCTTACAAATGTGTCATGGATACACAGCGTTGCATGATGAGTCATACATGAAAATATGTCAAGGTCTTCAGCTCTATTCGACAAATGATGAACGTTAAAATCAATAAAATCATATATATATTAATTAAGCAAGCATGAATAACATATATATACCTGACATGTTAAATCCCAAATTCTCTCAGCTTGAACTTAACAGGTTAATTCTAATCTCTGTTGCACATCTTGTATATATCTTTGTTAAATCAAACAATACATACAGATAATCTTTTCAATGCAGTTACAGCAATATTATCAGCGATAAAAGACAGTATCGCTTATAAATAAAAGAAAAGAAAAAGAAAGACAGGAAAACTTCATAGTTGGCTTTCAATGTGTTACAACCATTGATCCAAAAATCAGGTTAACAATTATCGAATATAGATTGTGTTGTGTATTATTATTTAATTCAGGATATCATTTATTTATATTTAATTTGTATCTTATATAGAATGTCCGGGCAATGCTGAGTGGGTGGCTTAGTTGTACAGGTTTGGCGGCATCTGGTGGTTACTTTGAGGAATTACACCCAGAGGCCAAAGAATATTTATCAGTCCTATAGACACCTATTGGTCTCTAACTAAGAATTGAGTCTAGCCCATTAATTTGCTATCTCATTTTACATGATATGGCGTTTCATCTGACCCACTCAATCCACTCAATTCAACACCCCCTCCTAGAGATCAATGGTGTCCAAACTGATCAACCTCAAAAGCCCCCATCCAACCCGTCACCTGCATGCAACCCCCTTGTGTCCTCCGGCAACGGAGACACCGGGGATTCAGAAGGCAAGGAGTCGGACGGAGGATCAGTAAGAGGAGACCACAGGCCCAGTTCACCCATCATCAGGGAGGGAGATGACCCCGTTCCACCCCCATCCTCGCCTTGCACACCCTCCAGGTCATCAGTGGTCGATGTAACCGTGGGGGAGGGTGATCTCAACAGTGGCACAACCTTACCAACTGGAACATCCTGTCGGGCGGCTCTGGGTTCCCCAGGCTCGTCAACCCGGTCCAGGAAGGGCGAGGAGGGCGTTACAGGCTCGTAGGGCCACTCATCCTGATTGGATCCGACCTGTCTCAAAGGAGTGGCGGCTACACAGAAGCCAGCCAATGTGTTGAATGTCAAGCGCCGAGCACCATCAGGCAGGCGCCATATCATACGCATTAAAGGGAAAGTTCTCCCAATGAATTCACCCTCAACGTTAAAATAATAACGTATCTCTTTCAAGCGACTTTGAACCAAACCTTCCAACTTACTTGAGCCCGCGAAGTCAGCAAAGCCAGGCCATATCCAGGAATCACACTGGATATCAATGAAAAAATCACTGACGAAATTTAGAAAAAGCCCGTCTGGTATGAGCCACATTTCTCTACCCTCATCCACTGCGGGCAACGGATAGCAGCAATGTCCATAGAAAGCGTCCCCCACCACCCAAGCGGACGTGAGGAGATCACTTCCACAGAAGACACACCGCGGCTGATCCTGGTTATCCTGTTAAACACACCTCCAAAATTCGACAATTCTTAGACCTGGGGGAAACCTAAAATATTGCGGCTCCCAATATATACATTCTAATCTTAGTCTAAGTTTCCATCCGCATCTACTCCATCAATGCGGAACACCTCTACTACGGGAGAGCGAGAGTGTGGTCGCTCTTCCGAGTAGCGGAACCTCTTGGCGGGAGAGTAAAAAAACATAGATAATACCCAAATTACTAAAACCAAGTGGTCGACCAGACATAATCAAAGGAGAATTAAAATTATTCCCCACACTACTAACTTAGTTGTTTGCTATATCCGAGACAACAATAAAAAAGCCATGTTATAAAAATTATCCAATATTCCACTTCATTACTCACGTTTTGAAGGGCGCCTGGTCTTCCAATAATACCTTTACCCAAAGCATTACAAGCCATGGTTAGTTGTTGGTTACTGTTCCGCCAAAAGATTTCAGTGAGAAGTGAGGAAGTCAGGGCTAGGGCGTCTTATCTATGATTGGATCGATCCCGCCCTTTTCTGAAGCCCATCCTCACTTCTCAATAATTTCCCCTTAGTCGGCCCCCCCATTTTTTCTGCAGCTCGTTGGCCAATAACCGAGCTTTAACCTTATTTGGTGAGGTTTTCTCTTTATAATTTCGGTGGGTAGATAATGCCAAGATCCCTCTTTTGATAACTGCAACAGCTATAACTGCTGACAAAACAATTCCTGACACTAGCAGGAACCATAGTCCTACATCATATAATAAACCATACAGCCCTATACTTATCCCAATAATCGCCGTCCCTGCTACATCTTCTACAACTTCCCCGGCTGTAGTGGCCACAGTTTTTACTACACCTTTTATTGCCAATCCTATTCTCTCATACCAAGTACATACATGTTCTCCCTTATGATCATATTCGTCCCTGTGTCCACAATGCAGCCATCTTTCAGCAGGTTCGTGGCATGTGCCAGGACCATAAATCTTATTAAATCCCAGCCAATCAAACCCTGTAACTATATCCCCTTTACAAAGGGTCTTCCTAAATGCATGACCTTCTAAGATCTGCATAATAGAGTCAGGAGGCTTGGGGATCATTCTTAATCCTACCATTTTGGATAAGTCATGATCTTTGTCCCATCGCGTACAATATTCTCTACCCGCAGCTTGACTCCGGATCCATTGATTACTGTTATCCTTGATCCATACTGCCCCCTCATAGTTGGCATAATTCTCATCGCGATAACATACATTACAAAAATTCTGAAATCGGGAGACTTTATAACAGGGTATACGTGCTAATACAATTGTGCATTCATTAAAATCTTTCACGGACTCTCCCCCCTTACACAACATTTCCCATGGTCTTGGATTAGCATATAAGGCTGGTTTTTCAATGTCAGGCCAAATATCGTTCTCTTTAGAATACACCGTCGCCATATATTGATATTTAACCCAATAATTCTCCGACTCTCCTAAGCAAGGTATCACATCCTGAACCATCTCATCTTTATTGAGCCCCCACCACGTCTTACTCTCATCTCTCGTGTGTCCTTCTTTCCATGCTTGGAGGACTCCTTTAATCGTTAGGTTTGTGTTCAACCCTGTACAGTTATATATCCAATGAGTCAAAGGTGGCGTTCCTGTCTCCACCAAGGGGCATCGTGGTGAAATTCCACTTATCCACTCCTTCCTATGCAATCTGTTATACATTCTCAATGCTACACATTGGTCAATTTTATCAAAATCCCCTTTTGGGACATTATATAAATCATCCGGTGTAGGAATACGTTGAGCCCACATCCGTGCCCATACTACTTTTAACACATTTATTCCCAAAGTTTTATTAAAGGTTGATTTCAATATATATGTATCTCTTTTCCATATCCATGGAAAGGAATCATTTAGCCATACTTCATGTTTCACTTCTATTTTCTCTTGATCTAATGCATTTCCGGCATATAATCTAATAAAGTGACTCAGGATTAACCTTACATCACGCCTAAGCCCTATATCGGAGGGTGTAATTATATTACCCTCATCTGCATAACAAAACATATGATAGGGCTCAAAACAATATTTCATCATATTCCAATCACAATGGCTATTATTATACGACTGGGCCTTTTCTAACATTAACTTGCATCCTGGCCGTCGCGTTATTACTAATTTTTTCTGTGATATTGGTACAGGCTTTTTAAATTTTGCAAACCTACGTAACTTAAGAAATTTAGGTGACCTACCTGATGATGGAGTAGGAGTACCTGGCAAGTAATCTGTGGTCCCGTTGGTCCCTGGCTCCTCGCACCGAAAGGTTATACAGTTCCAACATCGTTCCCATGCCGGGCGAAATTCGGTACAGGTGTCATTCCGTGGGGCCGCCGGGTAGGTAAAGTCAGGGGCGTCATGGTCTGTCTTCAACCAGTATCCACCTGTTGCATCTGGCAGTCTTGCACAATATTCGTTGAAGTACCAAGCAGGTTCTTCCTTCCCGATCTGGATCCAGTTCTTTCTGATGATTCTTTGTTCTTGCTTCTCCAGACATAACAAGGTAATATTGACTGTAAAGTCGCTTGTTGTGTTATCAACTCGTAGAATCACTGGATGTGCACACTTGCTTTTTGATTTCGCAGGATATATAGTACTTCTTCTCAAGACCTCTAGGGTTTCATTATAATATGTGCTGTTAAAGGTGCGAAGATAGGAATTTATTACTGCTATCTTCTCCCTTCTCCATTCTACCCCACAGGGTTTTTCCTCGCCGGCACCGCAGGCTCCCCTATTCTTTCCCTTATTCCTTCTCCATTCCTCACAAACATGCTTCACCTCCACCTTCCAACACGTCTGGTTGGTTAGTTTAGTGGTGCCATGTCGTATTTCTACCAGGTCGAGGGGATTAATCGGGGCTATGCTAGCGATGCTAGATTTTTGTCTTCTCAAATAATATATCAAAAATATTACCATAAAACAAAGTTTGATAGTTATCAAAACTCCTCCATACCTCCAATTTTGTCGCTGGCGGTTAATAGCTTTAAGTTGTTCATCAACTGTGTCCGGTGGGTCTTCATTTACTGGAGTCTCATAATGGTTCTCTGTCTTTCTGCGCTTCGGTTGGCGTGTAATTGTTCCTCCATTGTAGTAGACATGCGGCCCTTCTCCTACCTCTAGAGTCAGGGGGTGAGGCAAGTTTAGAGTCGCAGGTCGAGGTCCAGGTACTACTAGCTTGCTACAACCTTGCTCTTCCTCCATCTCGTAGCTCCGTTTCATGCTTTCTTCTTTTGGTCTTGTCCTTTAAGGACTGTTGCGTTTTAATATCTCATTAGCTCCTCCTCCTTTTCTTGGGGGTTGGCCTTCATTACACAATTATCTTTTCTATATGCAAAAATTTATTTTCTTTTAAAATAGGCGGGTTTTTTTTTTTTTTCCAATTTATTGATAATCAATTTTCCTAGCTTTTTTGATCTTTTGACTACTTATCTTCATCATGTCTGGCCCTTCCCTCCATTCCGCCTTTGACCTCGTGGCTGGAGTTTCCAATACTTTACCCATCTCCATCCGTTCCTCCTTGGAAAAAATGGAATGAGGGGCCCTTCTACACTTTCTCACCAATTCTTTCCATCTAGGTGATCTATACTCACATGGATTTGCCTTGTTAAAACTAGGACATCCACGTAGCGACCGATGCACTCGGCGGTCGCCAACTACATGTCCTTCACCGGTACAACCCGGGTATGGACATCCTTGACACCATTTTTTCTCTGGGCGACTTTTATGGTCAGATTTTCCCCTGACATGGGTCACTCGTTCTTGCCCGAGCCTTCCCTCACTTAATGAATTCGCATTAAGTTTTTCTAGCTTTTCTGTGGCCACCTGGGCTAATGCCATCATCTTCTCATTACCACTAGGCCTTATTTTTTCACTCTTTTCATCTCTATAGGTTCTACCACTATACATTCTTATCTGTGCACTACTATGGCACTCCCTATAAAAAGTACATTTGGGGTGAAGCCGCTTGGCCTCCTCCTCCGTACTCATCGACACTTCCATTCCCAATGAGTATATACCCTCATAAGGTTTCATGGCCATCATTATTTTTACTTTTATCCAGTATCCTGTGTCCGACCTCGTATCTTGTTGAGGCGACACCACTGGACTCACCCTTACTACTGCTGTTTTAGCCTTATATTCCATTTTATCCAATGTAGCGTACATTAACACATTACTACTACACATACTACTAATATTTATTACCCTTTCTTGTGGGACGTCAGGTAATGTTTCCATCGGAATATCCCCTCGGGCTAACACACCATTGATTACTGTGGCCCAGGGTACCCCTGGTTCAACTACACACTTAGGTTCAACATATATTAGAGTTGGCGTCGCCTCCGAGCCAACAATAAGCGGAGCCGGGCGATACTCACCTCCTTCCGGCGGCCAGTTGTTATAAAGCAGCGCCTGAAATCTCGAGTCGCACGTCCTCTCATTTATCTCCATAGGCCAATAGGTCAGCAAATCGGAACTCAGCGACTTTATCGGGGTTTCCGCTCTAGTTAACTGCCACCCTTCGGCTTCCCCAGCTCTTATCAGTGAACCTCTTTCCATTCTCATCCAACAATGTTGACAATACAATACCTTCTCTCCATCCCACATACATTTACAATACTGTGCATCTGTATTCTCTTGCGGGGCTAAATCCCACTGAACATGCACTTTTATTCTAGGTAGGCTCTTTATTCTACAATACCCACATACCTGTATTTCAAATATCTTAGCCGTGCCTACCTCGCTCAAATCCGGCTTAAGCTCGTCCAACCAGCCTTCGTCGGATATCTGTTCCACATTCCACTGGCTCCTCGACTCTTCGCTTCCACTACAAATTATGCAGGTCAAGATAGCCGGTTGCCAACTAAAATCTTCTACTCTATTCACAATATATCCTCTTATTGCATTTATCCAAAGATTAAACGCCCTACCAACCATTACTTCCTTTTCAGTCCTCCGCACGATGACAGCTCCTTTCACCATAACGAGCTTGACAAAGGCCGGAGTGGCTTGTTCCATCTTTTAATTATTTGTCTTACTCCTTAGCTTTAGGCTGAATTAACTGGCATTGGTTTTAGCTGCTCTACCCCTTGGAGTCCCTTCTTTTTTAATCGCACTGTATTTCTGTCTAAAACTTCTTCAACGATGTCAAATTGGTCATATTTCGCTTTCACTGCCTGACTATCAGAAGGACTATGAGATTTTATCCACACTCTCTGTCCTACCTGAAATGGGCACTTTCCCTTTTGAGGGTGTTGTGTGCCTTGCATCCGTCCTACCTCAAGTGCGACAAAGGGGCGCTGGTTCAATTCCTGCGAAGGGGAAGGTCTATCTGCTCTGCTCCTCCCATTCAAATCCTTGACCAACTCCACCAATTTCTCACTCCATTCTTTTCCATTAGCATTTTTCCCAAGCCAACTTTTAACTAGACCAATGGTCCTTTCAGCCACGCCGTTAGCTTGAGGGGTGTAAGGCGGAGAGTAAGTCCTTATTATTCCCCACTTTTGACACCACCTGTCTATTGTAGCGTTTTTGAAATGAGTTCCATTGTCAGTTCTTAACTCTCTCGGTATGCCTAACCACATACAACCCTCTTCCAGTGTTTTTAGTACGCTATTAGCATTCGCATTACGTACCGCTTTTAATCCAAAATGTCCTGACATCGAATCTACAAGCACAACAAGATACTTCTCACCTTTAGTGCCGTTTACTCCCATGGGGCCTGCTACGTCCATGCAAACTGATGCCCATGGAACAGTGCTTTTAATCGTCAATCCGTCCACTCGTTGCCCTCGGCGTCCTGCATTATACTTATTACACAACTCGCAATTTCGTATAACTGAACGAATTTTCTTTTCTGGGATCCAAAGTTCCAGTTTCTCCAGCTCTCTTTTTGTGGGCAAGGCACCTCCGTGGCCTAGCGCTTCATGTACGGCCTTAGTCACCTCACACACAAACTCATCTGGGACCACTTTTCCTCCTTTGGGAGTATTGTCCCATTTTTCTGCTCCTACAATTACCAATCTTCTCTCTTGGACGTATTTATCTATTTCATCATTTCCTCTCCAGTGAGCCCCCTCCTTGACGTGGGCTTTCTGGTGAACAACATCGATAGTCATATTTAACCTTAACTCGGCTATTTTCTTCCATAACTCAGCATGAGCAATTTCTTTACTCCTCGCTCCTTCAAACCCATTTTCTTCCCAAATGGATAAATCTTCTCTGAGCGCCTGGGCGCAATAGTGACTATCGGTTATAAGTCTTACTCGACTCACGTGTAATCTTATGGCCTCCAACAATCCTTCTAACACCGCTGTAGCCTCTCCTGCTTGGGCACTACCAGGAGTCTGACCTTTTCGGCGGCATACCTCTTTACCATTGTGTTTCAGGATGAAGCCCCAGTGGGCATTCTGGTCTTCACCCTTTTTAGAACCATCTGTGTATAAAACCCATTCATATGGCTTCTCCTCACCATTTACAGTTTTCGCCTGTTTTTTAGATATGGATTTTGCTGGTCCTATCTCTAGGTCAGGGTCAAGCAGGATATCTTCCCACCTCCCCCATCTCACATTCGTCGCTTTAGTACTTTCTAGTGTGTCTTTACGCAGGTATCGATGTACTTGACTCTGCGTAACAACTTTTATGCCTTGTCCCTGGGCTAGGTCTTTTAATGTTCCCCAATATTTAGCAAGAACTGCTAATTCTCTCTCCTCCTGGGGAAACTTTTTCTCAACATTATTTATAGTGTAAGTCCATAGCGTCACTAAGCCGGCACCTTCATTACTAACACTTACCATTGCATTATCTTCATCACATTGTATCTCGGCAACTAACCTAACTTCCAAGCTTCTCGGTTCAAGGCGTATAGCATTTTTTACTGCGTTTTTAAGCCCTTCTAAATTCTCTTGGTCTTTAGCCGACCAAGGCCAATCTTTTGTTTTCTTTTCATTAGGATTTTTACGCAATCGGGCATAAAGGGGTCTCGCAAATTTCTGATAATACGGAACATGATCTCGAACATAATTACACAGTCCTAATATTTTCTGTAGCTCGTTCTCGGACGTTGGAGGCAAAATCTGTTCTATTTTCTCTCGATACGCTTGCGACAGCCCCAAGTCTTCAGACACTTGGAATCCCAAGTAATCTACCTCAAACCTGGCCAGCTGACACTTCTTAAGATTTAGTTTTAATCCTGCCTCCGTCACTCGTTCGATTACGGCCTGCAGAATCTCCAAATGTTCCTCCTCCGTGTCACTAGCGATGAACACATCATCGATGTAAACTGTGACTGGGAGACCTTCCAAAATATGCAAGACAGCTGATTGAAATACATTCGGGGAGTTCTTATATCCTTGCGGCAACCTCTGCCAAACGTATGCTTTTCCTTTATGCGTAAACGCTGTTTTCCCTTGTGATGCTTTGGCAATTCTTAGGGAAAAGAATCCATTTGCAAGGTCAATACATGATTTATACTTCTTTACTCTTAATGTTTTTAAAGACGCCTGGGGGTTTATGAGGCTCGCTCGGTTAGCCACCGTTCGGCGGTTTAGAGCTTTAAAGTTAATGACTGGCCTCCATCCCCCTCCTACCGCTTCAGGTTTTTTAACAGCTTGAATTGGGCTATTGGTAATAGGGTTTAGCTCTTCACGAATAATGCCAAGTGCTAATAATTCTTTTACAATTACCTCCATTTCGGCCACTGCTCCGGGGTTGAGGGGATATTGCCTCACTGGCGGATGTACCCCCCCAATTATAATATGCACATAATTTGCGCCTAAATCACCGCAATCATTTTTAAAATGTGCGATAGCGGCTTTGTCTAAAATTTCACCTAATTTCTTTTTCCCTTCCAGTGTTAATACACTGTCTTGGATTTGTTGGGCTTTTACGGCAGGTACATCTACTGATTTATACCATTCTTGGTCGGGTATTATTTTTGTAGGGCCTACTTTCACTAATTTAGGTTTTAGTTTTTCCCATCTCTTCTTCGCAACTTGCCTTTTATTTTTAGGTATTTTCATTTCTTCTGCATCTTTTAATGTCAACAAATTGTATGGTCCTAACACCCACACAATTCCCTTCCAGATCCCTACCGGCATTTTGGCAATCGAGCCATCAGCTACCATTACTTTTAGGTGTCCGATTCGTTTTAAGGCTCTACGGGTCATGGACACCTCGGCCCCTGTGTCTACTAAATAGGGCACTCCCTCCACCTTAGCATAAAGGTTATCCCCTATTCTGTAAACCCCTTCTAGGGTGACCCGTGCCTTTGTTTCCATTATTTCCCAGGCCCCCCGGAGGCTGCAGCCTTGCGAGCCTCGAGGAAGGCCTTCCTTTCTTCTGGGTTCAGTTTGTCAAATTCTTCTTTGGGCATATATGCTGGACCTGGTCTTCGCACTGCTGGCTGTTGTCTTGGTTGGGGCCTCGTCTGCTGTCCTGGCTGGGTGGCCTGTCTCTGATTCCAGTTCGTTCTCTGCTGCTGAGGTCTCACGTAGGGGACAGTCTGAACTGGTTGCTGAGCTCCCTGCTGGACCTGCTGTTCGCTCCCTCGGGTGCGACTAGCGACTGGTCCGGTCCTCCTTTTCTCAGCGTTATGCTTAGTTAGGCGATCCCACTTCTTAACGGAGGCTTCAATTTTCAGCGTCGTGCTATTTGGGGCCATCTTCACAAAGACAGCTTCGTTCCCTCTGTCCTTGACAATCATCCGCAGCACTTTGATATACCTATTTGGAGATATAACTTCCTTAATTTTGTGCCACACATTTAGCAGTGAAACGTCCCTTTTGAGTTGCTCTCTAGCCCTGCTAATATGGGCATCTTCATCCTCATCTTCGCCGTCCACCCATCTTTCGTAGACCTGTTGTGGTGTTTCGTATGGTCCGACAGGGCTAGCGATGATGTACTGAAGCCATAGTTTCTTAGCACCATCTCCTCCTGGGGCGTCTCTAATCATAGGCCATGTCTCAACTAAATACTCTTTAGCTGTCTCTAGCCTACCTTTTTGGCGAACCAGCTCCTTCAAGGTCTTAAATTGTTGCACATCCCCCTCCATGTCATGTGGTTGGGGCACTGGGTTTGGTACTATTGTAGTTGATCCCAGCTGTGTCACATATTGGGACTGTTGGTTCAAAGAGGTTCTTGGGGCAGCTGGTACCGTTACAGTAACCGCTGCTCCATCATTATCAGAACCTGAATTCAGGTCATCGTCGGCTCTCAGCTCACATTTTGCTTTATTATTTATTGCTTTTTTAAGCCTTCTCAACATAAAATCATGTGCCACCGCCACGTAGCCATCCCTGAAATTCTTAGTCAGGTCTTGGTGAATTAATAATGTGGTATATGGCGGAGCCTGTAAAATGTTAATAGCCTCGCGATAAATTATTCGCATAGTTAGAGGCATTTTACTATCTAGCTTATTGAGCCAGGCAGGTGGATAGGGGCGATCTAATTGCCCTGCCTCGGGTACGTAAGCTCTTCGCCCATCCTTTGTCTCGATCCATCCCAGGTTAAGATCTCTAGCTACCCTTGCTGAGGATTGGTACACGTCAAACGTAGGTTGAGGATTTTTCTTTCTTTTACTAACTGGTCTTGTAACTATTTTCGGGTTCTGGCCAGGGTTGCCCGGGTCATCTTCTGATGAGGTTGAGTCTTGGTCTTCGTCAGCGGGGTTAGCGCCAATCACGGTCGAAACAGGAGCTTGCTCTTCATCGTCTTCCTCTTCGCTCCCATCTCCTGGCATCGCTAACGGTCCCATCGGGTTTACATTTCCCATATGCCTTTTTTGCGAAACCTGTGGCAGGGGCACCGGCGTTATGGGGGGTTGTCCCGGAAAGAGCTCCCGTGCTGTTCCAGGGGTAGACGTGACGGGGCTAAAGGTCACCGTTCCCCTTGGGGCCTTGTTTTTTCCCTTTGGGGTTTGTCTGCTCGGTCCCTCTTGCTCTTCGTCTTCCACCTCCCGGGCAGCTTCTGCCTTCCTTCCACTTACCGGGAGAGGCACGGGAGATGTTTTAACTGGGGATGATGACTGGGGTGAGTCCCTGGGTTCTCCGTTTATTGATTGCTGGAGCTGGCGTCGTTCACGATCCATCTGTCTAGTACGGGTTAAAATCTCGTCTGTCACTGATTTAACTCGTTCCTCTCTCTGCTTTTTTGATATTACTATCACAAATTCTACTCCCGATGGTGTTGTTACAGGAGTCTTAGCTCTTAGAGTGAACGCTGCTACTGCTATGGACTCAGCCAGTTGCCACTGCATCTTTCCAGTTTTAATCCAATTTACAGCCATCACTATTCTCTCCGCTCCTTCTCCTAACGCTTTGTCGACCCCCCTCTCCAATGCTTTTGCCATCTCGTCCGCATATTGTGACTGATCGATTTTGGGGTTCCACTCTGTCCCTGGCACGTGTATTATCATGCCGTAGGGAGTGTTCCCACCACTAGTTTTTGCCGCTATTATTGGCCGCTGATTATCTTTTTGTAATTCTTGTTTAACCTCTAATTCATATTCTTGTCCCGCTTCCTGCCTTAAAATGTTTCCAAGCGCTTTACTATGCGGTTTTAGTGATCTATCTGTTATTATCACTATAGCATCCCCCCGTATTTGCCAGGGGCTTCCCACATAGTGGCACAATATTACACCATTCCCAATTGAAACCTTTTTTGTTTCCTCCGGCAGCCCACCCAGGGGCGCCGTTCTTATCAGGGGAGTCATTTTTACAATTTTTCCCGGGCTTTCATTTTCTGATGCTCCTGCATCCTCCTCATGGACACATGAGCCCATATCAACAAAGCCCTCTTCACCAACGGCCTCAGCTGGCCTTTTCCGCATTTTTTGTAACTCTTTCTGCTTTTGATCAAATCCCGACTGCTCCCAGAGGTTGAAGCTTAATGCTTCAGCCCCCTGGGGATTTGCTAATTCCACCCTTATCTGCATTTTCTCAGCGAGGGATTTAATCGTAGAGTCCCACTGGACTCCGGTGCTAGTTACTTCCACTACGTTATACACATCCAACAACACAGTCCACCAGTGGACCCAAAGGCCCACCGTCCCAGAGGTGCATCCCTCTTGGGGGTGGTTTACCACTACTGTTGCTATGCCCATTATTTCGGGAAATTCACTCACGAACACTCCTGTTTCCTTCACCGACCTTTCCACCTCAGCTGCGAGGTCGGCAAGACGGATTGAAGGGTTGTTTACTTCCAGGTGCCTTCTTGCTCCTGGTGGCCATCGATCTACACCCTCGCCCAGTAGCATAACCACTACTGGTATATCTGGTTGTTCTAGAGGCTGGGGTGCAGGCATTAACCCTGCTACCCCCTCTGTAGGGCTGGGGGGCTTTCCCCTCCCATTTCTCCCTATTATTCTTTCCATTACTTCACTAGCGTGTTCTATAGCCCGCTTTGCTTTCTTATTGTAGGAGTGGAGCTATCTATTTCCGAAGCCTTCCCCGCGCGCTTTGGGTTCAGGGACGTACTTTAGCTCCTGGTTACTCAGCTCCGTACCCATGTACGTTGCCTCTACTGCTATCAGGACTACCGACTTCGAGTTTTTCCTACCTTTACTCGTCGGCGGATGTCCTCTCTCAAACGGTGGGGTGTGTTGTCCTTTCAGGTCGGTTGTAATCCTTCCCGCTTCTCTTCTCCGGGATCTGGATGTCTTCTTGTTCCTGGACACTCCTGTCAAAACCGAAAAAGGCTGCTTCCACTAGAACATTAGTCTAGTGGAAACTCCTACCTTTTCTCCTTGATTCTCGACGACTTTCTTCTTGTGCCAATGGACACTCCTGTCAAAACCGAAAAAGGCTGCTTCCACTAGAACATTAGTCTAGTGGAAACTCCTACCTTTTCTCCTCGGTTCTCGACGACTTTCTTCTTGTACCAATGGACACTCCTGTCGGGAAACCGAAAAAAGGCTGCCTCTCTCCAAGCAGCCTCTCAACATTAACTCTAACTGTTCAAGCCCTCCTTCTCTTTGTGGGCGGGCTTGAACCACCCCTTGACTCAGCCCCTCCCTCAGGAATGCGCGGCGCAGCGCGCTCTGCCAAGTACACTATCAGTACCTTCACAGCTGACCAGAGCAGCAGGTCGCTGTTAAAGCCCATTCACTTTGAATGGCCTTCTCACACTCAACCTCTTTTAGAGTGCAAGTCTCATGGGGGAGCCAGTCACCGTTTCATTAACACAAAATAGTACAATCAACTTCGACTCAAAAATCACACTAGATTTTCACAATTAAAGAAGCTCTTTTCCATGAAACACTATTCATCAAAGAGACTATTTTGTGTTAGCTCAGGGTCGTATGACATGACAATTTATCAGCGAGTTTGCTATCAGCTCTAAGCTCTGTGCCCTCCGCTCAGAGCCGCAAGCTTCGCTCACTCGGGTTCCTGTTTTGGGCCTCGATCGATCCCGATTTTGACAAAAATGAGTCAATCGAAGCCCCACGTTATGGGCGCCACATGTCAACTTCCGCTTACCCGCAGGACTTAAATCGGGAAATATGTCCTGATCGACTCTCCAATTAAAGGGTTAGAAATTCCCCTTTTTCCTCACCAGCTCTAAGGCGTCAGCGTGAGGAGACGGGAATTAAATAAGCCGATATATCAAAGTGGATTCACCTAGGTTTGTTCACTGTCATCTTATCATGAGGCCAATCCGTTTTCATACACCTATCAATCCTGAGTGAGTAACCACACACACAGAGCCCAGGAATGCTAG
>NC_135414.1:3877846-3897846 GCF_051991245.1 Festucalex cinctus
TGGTACCAATTTGGGAATCAAATGCAGACTTACGAGCATCGTTTGCGTCGAATGAGCAGAAAGGTCTTGAACAAAAGGGGGAAAAATAGTCAATGTTCGTTCCAAAAAGGCAAGAAAATAAAAAAAAAGGTTTATTCCACAGGTGAGCACGGGGAAGCCGCTCAGGGGCCTGGCGTAGTTGCGCGGCTCGTCCCTTGATTGGTCGGCGATCCGGCGAGGTTGATTCTCGCCAAGGTTGGTTCTGCTGGGCAGCTGTCCGAGTTCAGGTGTTGCAGCTCGGTCAGTACGCGCCTGCGTACGGGGAAGGCCAGCCGTTGGAGGTGCGTTGGCACTGCGGCGGAGCGCAACCGAATAGCAGGTGAGGTGCGTGGCTTAGGTGCACAACCTTGAGCCCGGCGATACGTTGCAGGTGTACGCCGGGGCCGCGGAGTCCGGGCGGGCAAGCACCGATGGTGGAACAAAAAAAAAAAAAAAAAAAGCAAGAGTCTTTAGTCAGCGTTGCAGTTTGCACCTGCTTTGGCGTGGCGTGGAGCGAGGGTCCGCTCTCGGCAACGGTTGCTGCCAGAAAAGAAAAGGGCCACGTGGTTGGCAAGTTTCTTGGAACAAAGAGTTCGAGCAGGCTGGGGCACTTGCAGGTCGTGCACGAGAGTTTTGGAAGAGGCTTGGAAGCCAGAGGCGAGAGGCGGAAGAGCAGGAAGAGGGAAGAGGATGAGCGAGGGTCTCCTCGCCCTTTTAAAGTCTTTGGGCGGGGCTTCAGTGGGTGGTGGCCAGTGTTGCCACAGTTACCTTGAAAAAGTAACTTAGTTACTTTACTGATTACTTGGTTTTAAAAGTAACTAAATTGCGTTACTGATTACTTGATTTTAAAAGTAACTAAGTTAGATTAAAAGTTACTTTTTTAGTTACTTTCAGCAGCTGCCGATAACACCATCTCAACATAAAAATAATGCAGTAGAAACGGAGTTCCAAATACTTTATTGAAAGTGCATTTTTAACATGAAAATAAAGTTTTTTTTTTATGAAAAACAAAATAGGCAGTCTCTCTTGACTTCTTGTAACGTAAATACTTTTTATAAAACAAAAAATAAAAATCTATCCAGGTTGAAAATGAAAATCCCCTAAATTCCTCTATTGTTTGTTTGTTCCGCTATTCCAGTGTGTACACATGTATCAGTTTAAATATTTATTAGTAGTTATTGACAGTTATAATTGTTTTTTGGTTTGTTTGTTTTTTCTCTTCAAAATAAGGATCAGGAAAACAAAAGGTTGATAATTTAATGTTAAATATAAATATTTAACCTTTAGACAGACACCAACACAATTAAACAGAATATTTGCACATTGTGAAGTATTTCAGAAACATAAATTTAAGACATGAAATAAACCTACCGTCCAGCCAAAAGAAATATGAAGCCACCTTATGGAACAATAAATCTATCAAACACATTTTAACCACTTAATATATGCAAAAATATTTCCAAAAGTTCATTTCCCTTTTTAATCAACAATTTTTGTATTTAACAATTGTTTTTTCTTTTGTCATCACTTTCATTTTTGGTTAATGTATGACATCTTTTTTTGTTTTTTTAATCTGAGACACGATGATGACCACAGAATCACTACTGTTTATATTTTGTTTTTTGGGCTGTCGTAATCGCGGGCACGTCTCAGTTCTCCTATCTGCTGCTCATGCTAGTTGTAGACATTGACAGGGAGCCACAAACTGAGAAATGAGATACTTGCAGTGTGCTTTTAGCTTAGCTGGTGTGTTGGCTGTGGGACATACCTGTGTCGTTTGAATCCATGCATTGGATCGTCACGGGAGTTATTCTTTTTGGCTCGCGCGCAGTACCAACGCCGGCCCGAGACATACAAGTGCACCGAGAGGACTCGATAGCCATGGGAAATACCGAGATGTACGGCACCGGCTTCTGCTAACTGTCTCCATTTGTATGTTGTCACTCGCTGCGCGCGCGCGCGCCGTGTCGCGAACACGGAAACACGGAAGTAGCTTGAATGGTGATGCTACTGAAATGTAAACAAAACAAGTAGAGCACGGCGCAGAACTCTTGCTATTGTTATGAAAACCATAAAGCCTCACTCGCAACCGATACGGTCGTTTAGCTCCCCTTGACGAACGATGGTTCGGTCGAATCGTTTTTTTGTTCCACCCCTACTGAAAACGTAACTTGTCTGACGTCACTCCCCCTGGCGAGAGGGCGGAGACGACCTCATCCCATAATGCTTCACGGACCAGTTGAGGATGGAAATAAATTATTTTTTTTACCACTTTTATGGTCCATAATGCACACTTTTTTTGTTGTGTTGTGTGCCTGTTGGTTAATAAAACTAGTAGTAAAAGTATCATCACTTTTGTTTTGAATGTGCAAACCATTCATGACCAGACCATGGCTGAATTCAGTGTGGTGATCAATGACTTCTGCCCCATCTTCGTAGATAGCAGTAGTTGTTTGTGACTGTTACAACATTGAGATAGTTTGCCTTCTTCATGAAAATGTGGAGTAACGCATTGATTCTCTGGACAGTAACTTTAATCAGACTACTTTGTAGAATAAAGTAACGCGTTAGACTATTAGTTACTTTAGAAAGCAACTTTTTTGAGTAACGCGTTACTAAGTAACGCGTTACCGGCAACACTGGTGGTGGCACACCCTTCTGCTCGCTCGGGCAGACTTTAAGAAAAAAATTATTAAAGAGATTAATAATTTGGCATTAAATTTGGTCAGTCTGGCAAATCAGTTTTTCCACACAACCCGTTTAACACACATCGTAATTAATGGATCATAAACTAACTTGTGAGGTAACTTCTACTTGTCTAATCTGACTGAACTGAGAGACATTGATTAGCTTTCATTCTTTATGGAGTACAAATGAAATAGGATGTTCATACACACAAAGATATAACATGAATCATTCGTAGTTCAGTTATCTGTCAAGAATTATCATGGTATAAATGTGTAAAATGCGGTTACTTATGTGAATTGTCACTAAGGATAGTTCCAAGTTTCACCACTTGGCGGTGCTGTTGCTCCATCTAGACGTTCCAGGAAGGGCGAGGCGCCAGAATACCCTTTGTGATTGATAAGAAGTCATGAACATTCCTTTGATTGGTCATTTGTGTATTCCAAATCATTGGAGCCATTTGTTCGGGCTCCGAGAAGACGGGCTTGAATACACTCCTTCGGCAGACGCATAAATTCCTTTGTCACCTGGTCAGCGGCTTCAAAAGAGCCTTGTTGGTGGTTGGATGACCACCTGCAGAGCTAACGAAGCCTGGATCCTGTCTGGGCAGTGGAATATTTATACGACTGCAGAGAATTTGCTTTAGGAGAAGCAAACTTTTAAAAAAAATTAGAGGGTGGATTGGGCCATCGGCCATAGTTGTTACATATATATATATATATGTGTGTATATATATGTGTGTATATATATATATATATGTGTGTGTATATATATATATATATATATATATATATATATATATATGTGTGTGTGTATATATATATAAATATATATATGTGTGTGTATATATATATATAAATATATATATGTGTGTGTATATATATATATATATATATATATATATATATATATATATATATATATATATATATATATATATATATATATATATACATATCGCTCTGCTTCTGTGCATTCCAGATGAAAGGGACAGGCAAATACATCTCAGCTGCGCTTTAATTCTGGTGCAGAAATCTTCCAACAAGACAGTATTTAAGATGGCATAGACATAAATGAAATGTTTTTGTATGTGTGTCCCACAGAGGCTGAGTGGACAGAATGGTTTGACAGGGATGATGAAAGAGGATCTGGTGACTGGGAGAAGCTGACGGATCTGCGTCAGGCCTATCCGGATCGTCTGTGTAACGGTCCTCTGGACATTCAGGTAAATCTTTTAGTACAGGTTTCTACATTTTTTGATCACCAGCCAATGTGGCTGGTAACTCTGTAAAGTTAACGTTTACACAGCCAATGGGCATATTCAACATCACAACACAGTATTTAGTGGAAATGTAGAAGTCACTGAATTTGGACGCTTTTGGTTCAGATTCTGGTTCTTTGCATCAATTCCACTTTTTTTTTTTTTTATTTTATTTTTATTTTTTTTTAAAGCTTTTAGCTTTTAACACCCCCAAAGTGGTGGATTCCTCCGTTCGCCCATCTCTGAGCATTGTAAGCCATTCCTGCACTAGCAGGGCGCCGCACCCTATACGCAGAGTACGCATAGTGCGTAGGGCACCATCGTCCGTGTGGGGCCTCATTTGCTTGTGGGCACGGCACATGCATGCACTTGACATGTTGCATCCGTGAACACCCGTGCAAGCACTGGATGCGACATTTCTACGTTTGTTTTAATTTTAAGACATGAAGAACCCATTTATTGTGATTGTCAGTTTTTGGGGAAAAAGTGCTTACATTCTACAATCCAGAGATGCGTGGAGAGAAAGAAGCAAAAGAAAACGAAGCATGTCATTCACGTTCGGCGGCAAACTCTTGGTGTGTTCAATGACCACTCACACAGTTGGATATTTCAAGCAATCATAGAAACACTCATTCAATGTATCAAACAGAAATAAATGCTACGTGACAACTGTAGAGGATACTTGGCATAATTTTATAATTTATTTGCCAGATCAAAAATCTCTGTAATAGATGCACCAAAATCAGAACAGCCGCATATAGCAACCTAAATTTTTCATAAAACTAAAAAAAAAAATTTCTCCCCGAAGTATACACATCAGCCTTAAAATATCCCACACTATCGATTGTCTTCCAAAGGGCAATATAAATAGGGCGCCGTGCTACATGCAGTGGCGGAGCCAGACTTTTATAAATAGCGGGGCCAGGGGGGGGGCCCAAGGATACTTCATCTAAAGATGATGCCAAATTTGTTTTCATGAAAATTAATTTCAGTCGGAGTCTCTAAATGTTCAAATATATTTAAGTACATATTAAGCACAAGGGAGATTTTTGCACATAATGTGCCGTTGATTAAGAATGTATAAAATGTACAAAAAATAATTCAGCACTGTTTAACCTGAACGAACTTGCACGCACACACGCAGATACTGTATTGTATTCATGCAATTAAGGGTGGGAACCTCTGGGTACCTTACGATACGATACGATACGCGACACGAGGCTCACGATAACGATTATCTCACAATATGACGATACTGCGATTATCGATATATTGGTCAGGAAATAAGTCCACGATAATCACGATAAATCTACTCAAGACATAAACTGATGTTTTTTCAATGACAAAATAGTTTATTTTCATACCATCACAGAAAAAACCCCATTAAAACTGGTGTCTTCTTCAGAGTGAGTAATTTAGTGCAGTTTTTTTTAAACAAATACAAATGTCTTCTCAACAGAGAACTTTCTGTGAGCAAATTTGCGTCTTTCTTAAACACTACTGTCATACAACATGCCAGTCAGTTACACAGTCAAATGTTTCATTTTATAAATTTTGAATTAAATTTAAATGAAATTTTAGATATTAAATCAATATTAACATTGCTCAGAAATTGTATGCTTCAAAAAGTAGAAAGATATGTTTTAAAACTAACATTGACGATATAATACACGTTTTTCATAGAAACTTATGCAAAACTGGGTCACTCGCTGGACAGATAAATGTCTTACACAAGTAAAAGTAAGCTCATGCTTTTCTTTAAAATAAAAAAAGAAAAAGAAAAGTAAAAGAGCAGCACGTATGATTTGAGGTCCCAATCACTGATGGAATGTGTGGAAATGGGGAAAAAAAAAGAAAAAAAAAAAAAGATAGATGTCCATCCGTTGTTGACTCGCTGTTAAGACCTACTCGTTGTGATGACTCAAATGCATTAGTTTAGCCCTGATCTCCTCTTACAAAGTTGGAATTCTTTTTATTAGTGTTATTTTACCTGGTTGTCTTCAGTCGTGGTCTGGCTATTTGTACGTGTTCCTTTCTCCCTTCGTTTTGTTAGCGAGCCTCCGCTCTCGTGTGTTAGTTTGCCATTACTCATTTCTTGTTGCACTAGTGTAGTTTGGAAGTTCGGGAGAGTGGCCCGACATGTGGGAGCTTTAGCTGAGCTCCATTTCATTTTGTAACTATCACAGCGTTGTGAGTTTTTCGTGTCGTATTGCCCCCGTTCACCGAGCAAGACATCTACCTCGTGCCCCTGACGCCTAATGAAATCCCATAGCGAAAACCATCATTCACAACTACGCTATAGGGTGGAAATCGATTGCAAATATACACAGAGATGCTGTGCGTGATCAACTTTTCCCTTGGAGAATTAAATTAGCAGACAATGAGAGAATTAGCTCTTACCTTTAGCAAGTTTAGTCCTGAATGATGCCGCTCCAAGTGGCTGTCATATTCGTCATGTTTCCTTGCATCCACCCAAGTCCGTCTCTTCTCTATTCCATTTGATAAAATCCGAAATGTATCCATTCCACACTATCAATATATCCACATCTGACTTGTATGCAAGACGGCGTTTTGTTTACTTGGGTCTTATTCGGCTGAAGACTGCCGCACATTTCCCTGCCACTCTTATGAGGCGCTCCCTCTAGCGGCCCGCCAAGTAATTTCGCAATAAGGAACAATGGGGCCGTTACAGCGGCTGTATCGATACTTGGCATAGGCATATCGATATCCCATCGTGAGAGAAAATATCGCGATGTATCGCCGTAGCGAGATATCGTCACACCCCTACATGCAATTACTCAATAAAAGCATACAGTACTTTTATCAACATAACATTATAATATGAATATTGTGCAAATTTGTATTACAGTATGACTAAAGGTCCTGTCTAAGTGCCAAACTCTCCTTGTCGTTTCAATTTTCCACATACCCTATGAGAAATAAATTTATTACTCCAACTACTACTTCATTTACAACCACATAATTTATTAATGTGATTAATTAATAATAATGTTAGTAAATCTTCCACTTCTACAGGACTGTCTCAGAAAATTAGAATATTGTGATAAATTCCTTTATTTTCTGTAATGCAATAAAATAAACAAAAATACCACACATTCTGGATTCATTACAAATCAACAGAAATATTGCAAGCCGTTTATTTTAATATTGCTGATTATGGCTTACAGCTTAAACAAAACTTAACATCCTATCTCAAAATATTTAGAATATCCTAATAAAGTATACTAGTAGGCTATTCAACTAATCACTTGAATCGTCTAACTCGAAACACCTACAAGTGTTCCAAGTGAATCTAGAATGTATGACATTTTTGTTTTTTTAATTGCATTACAGAAAACAAAGGACTTTATCACAATATTCTAATTTTCTGAGACAGTCCTGTAAATGTAAACGTCAGTTAGCGTCTGTTTGAACTTTCAACCATTGGAGGGTGCTATTGTATTGCCTAACAACAACAATGCATTTACTTTTAGCTTGTGCAAAACTATGTTGCTTATTGATGTCCGTCCAAAACAATCTATCTGAACTAGAGGTGTAAAATTTTAATCATAATTAATCGCATTACTTCAATAATTAACTGATGATTAATCGCACATTTTATATCTCAATTTATATCTAAATTTACAATAAAATGTAAATTTTTTACCCCTAATTTAAATATGGTTTTATTTTTTAGTCATTGATAGAGTAATTTCATAACAATTTAATAAAAAAAGTTTAAAAATAAAAATAAAATATGTGCTGTACTGTAAAACCAAAACAAAGTGTGACTAATTTGTTTTGGTCATTTTTCTGTCACTACAACATGGTATAATTGCATTTGTAAGACAATAGTCACAGCTCAGTGCATTTTTCTTTTCATATTAGGAGCTGCCTAATTTTTAACATGAAGTAACTTGTGAAATTATGCACATTTGAACTGTAAAATACAACACAGTCCCCACAAATATATGCATTCGCTGAAAGCTTTTATTTTGTTAAGTTAAATAGGATGTGAATTGTAAAATGGCGAGTATTTACTGCATAGGAACCAGAAACGACCGATGTGTTCTTTTCATATTAATAGCTATATTTTTAAAACAATAAGTAACTTGCGAGTTTACACATTTTAAAATTGTAAAATACAACCTGACGCCAATCCCCACATATATAGGCAGTATCATTTAATTTATTACTGCTAAATTGTGTTATAGTGACTCCTTTTCATGACGTCGGACGCTTTTATTTTGTTAAGTTCTCGGATGCGAGACGCAGCTGAGGCCGCTCTACTATTACAGCGAACACATCGGTAGTTTCACTTTTACCCTGCTGATATTTTGTGGAGATGCTGAATAAAATACGCCTCATATTTAAAGATAAATAGGCTTGGGCTCACTCCAACTGACAAGACGGCGTCCATTTGGCTCTTTACTCTCACAGGGGTTTCAGAATGCCTATGGAGGCCTCTTGGTGCTCGGTGCTAACGGCTAACCGAGTGCGTTCTTTCAAAGCAAGGCACGGGTGGTAGTGGTGAGACACAGTCCAAATGGCTCCTCCATGCTACATTCTGCCCCTTAAACACTGTATTTTAGCTCCAGTGCATTTCTATTTGGTAGTTTTGACATGGACGTTTCTACTGCGTGGTGACTGGAATTCCCTGAGTAGAGGCTTTCTAAATAAGGACCGGTCGTTAATCGAGCGGTAAAAAAAAAAAAAAAAAAAAAAAATGTGCCGTTCAAGGCATTTTAAGTTAACGAGATAACGCGATAATTTTGCCACCCATAATTTGAACATAAAAGTTATTTTAAATAGTCACTCACGTCTCACAGGCAAACCAACATGATATAGCCAAATGCCAACGTGCATTCTTGTTGTGCCGGTACTCAGGAGACTGCTCCTCTTAACAGGTGATTCTCCTTCTCCAGACTCCTAGTGAGGTGGATTATAATGCTTTGTCGTAAGTAGCGCCAGCCACTGTTCAGGAGGGGCATAACAATTAGTAGGCGTCTGAAAAAAATGCTGGCAGGCTGCATCGGCCAGGCGTGCGACATCACTGCGCCGGCGCCGTGATACAGTATGTCAATCACATTTCAGCAGGGGCACGTGTCACCCCGGCCCCCCCTCTGGCTCCGCCATTGGCTACATGATTAAAAAGAATTGTGATATCATAATGACATGGAGCTGGGAGCAGGCGAGTGATCAGACGTGATAGAAATGTGCGTGACATCAGAGCAGGTTTCCCCTCTCTTCTGCGGTTTGCAAGTTGAAGACGTAAACAGAAAGTAAAAGAAACAAGAAGTAAACAATGACGCGCAGCTAAACAAGCTGTGCCTTGGCGTCATCTTCCCAAGATGAAACAGATTCGACAAGATGGTGATCTTCCCCCGTTGTTTTTCTGGTGGTATCTTGTGAAGTAAATGAAGAGGATTGTGCAATGTAAGTACTCAAAAACAGTTAACACAACAATTCTGTTGAAACAAGCTAGTGGAGCAAAATGTGGAAAGATGCACAGGCTGCCGAGGTACCATTAGCAGTTTAGCCGCTACTAAGTAGCCGTGCAGCGAGCCACCATACCAAAGTAGCAATCTTTTGATCACCCCAACCCGTGTGAATTGCAAATGATTGCTGGTCTGCAAAAACTTGTTTGAACCAGTCTATGGCACAACAAAAGGTTGGGGTTGGGTCTTTAAGCCATGCAAACTATTATTGTTGCAAAATGCCTCCTACGCTGTGAAGAAAAATAAAATAAAATTTGGGGGCACCATCACACTTTTAAGCTTAGGGTACCCAAAGGGGTAGCAGCGGCACTGTGCCCAAGTGAATTCATATCTCATTTTGATGAAAATGACATAATGAGATACATGTGCAGGCTGGACAACTTGGATCTTACAGTATAAGCACGATGAGTACTTTTAACTCTCGCGACAGCAGATCCTGTCCTGACAATGTCCCAAAATAAGCATCGCGAAGACGACTATAGAAAATCCGAAGGGACTCCTGTTTTCCCTGTTTGATGAACATGGCGGCTTCCATGCCCGTCAACTTAGGAGAGCCATCAAACTCGCATGTCATGGCCTGGTGCAGAGCCAAGGGATCATATAATACAACACATCAGCAGGCTGCCGTTCCAGCAGTCGATTGACTGCGTGGCTGGACGTCATTTTTATCAAGTACAACTTATCTTCCATGGTTGCCGTTGGTAACATCTCATAGTAGTCAATGTCTTTCAGGTACTCTCAAGTGTTGTGGGACCCCTCTGGTTTCGGTTCGGTTTCCGAGTTTAGCAGGCTAATGGCTCGCTACGACGGCTCGCTTAGGTAGCCAGCGGGGGATAGTGTAGCAGACTAACGGCTCGCGGCAGCTAGTTGAGCAGCCAGCGCTGCCGGCGGCAGTTAGCTCTGCAGCTATAAAGTGGAGCAGGGCTCTGTTGCGGCTAGTGGGGCCACAAGACACTCGTCTGATAGCCTGGCCAACGAGAGGCGTCCGCATTTAGCCTTGAGGCAGGTTCGCTAATGGAGGGAGCTAGCGGGCTGGCTTCGCGGCCTGGCGGCTAGGCCTCTTAAACCACAGACAGCTCAAATTCACAAGGACAACTGCGCCACCTTGTGAGGGGGCCTACACAGTATGCCCGCGTGGGTCTTCTTCGGCCGGATACTCCGGTCTCCTCCCACATTCCAAAGACATGCATGGCAGGTTAATTGGGCGCTCTGAATTGTCCCTAGGCGTGCTTGTGAGTGTGGATGGTTGTTTATCTTTGTGTGCCCTGCGATTGGCTGGCAACCAGTTCAGGGTGTACCCCGCCTGCTGCCCGAAGTCAGCTGGAATAGGTTCACCACCCCCGCGACCCTTGTGAGGAGCAAGCAGTTAAGATAATGGATGGATAGATGTATACTGTTTGTAAAAAAGAATTTTCGTGTCATGGAAGCAGCTGCAACCTGATTTATCGTTTAAGACTCTTTTCACTCTCCGGGTAATCCTGTAACCGAGCTTGGGGTGGGTTTTTGATTTGGGGAGTGGATACTGTAGCCCCAGTTGACTAATGATATTGTAGCTTTAGATTTTTGTTAACCTCTCCTTCTAACCTCTAACGTTTTCTGATTATCAGTTTGTTAGTTTCGCTCAAAAACCACCACAACTATTATCAATTAATCTCATGCCATCCATACACCAAACCTCAGCTTGTGGAAGTTTGGATTAAGTTTTGTGAAAAAAAATCTGAACAAAATTGAAATTTAGATTATCTTTTAAAGTTGTTGATGTGCTTAAACTTTTTCTTTTGAATTTCATTTATGAAGCACATTTCAACAATAAAAATGTGGATTTCAAATCTTCTTGATTAGTTATGCCTTAATATTTTGTAATGTCCTAGAATCCAAATTCTTTATTTGGTGACCTTTAGCCAGATATGAGATTAATATAGATCAATTCGATTAATTAATTAAAAATCCTGTAATTATTATTTTTTAATCACCTGACAGCACTAGTATGAATTATACTCCTTTCTATTTGTTTTTCTTTCCAGGCTGAAACAAATGATGGCATACCTTCTAACCAAACAGGGGACGTGATCCACAAAAATAATAAAGATTATGGCTTTGTCTGCCGCAATAAAGACCAAGCCCATGGCCTCTGTCACAACTACAGAGTTCGTTTTCTCTGTGGAAAACTTGGTAATTGTATTATTTTCAGAATGTTTCTCTCTCTTTTTTTAAAATATGTTTCTCAATTGCATATGCATAAAGTACAAACATCTCAGCTTTACGATACAGTAATTGGTTACTATTTCTCAAATGCATGCTGCCATGCTGTCTTATATTAGTTCATTGGCAAAGTTGTAACCATATTTTGTAGTGTGTATTGTTTGTATAAAAGAATTTATATTAATGACTTAATAATCATGCCTGCTACCATAGGGTTCATAGTTGGTCATAGTGTTATTCTTTTTTCAGATTAGGGTATGGAATGTGATCAGTCTTAAGTCTCAGAACGTTGATGCTTTGTGGTGCAAAGGAAATTGTTCTGCCTTGAGCATGAGCAACAGGCATGACAATATTTTAATATTTTCTTAAGAGTAAAAAATGTTCGTCGTCAGCATTGTCACAAAGTGTGTCCAATTTCATTTACATTAACACAATCACAATACGAAAAACTATCATCACAATACATTATATGGCATACATTGATGACTCAGAATCGCCCCATTTTTGGATATTACATTTTTAGCTGTCATCAATCATTGTCCACTGCTGTAGTTCTAACTCTTAATCTCCAATTCTGCAGTCCGTCCTCAGGCCTCAATTTCCATCGACATGTTGTCCAACAGCACAATTCTGGAGCTTGCAGACAAGCCCGTGGGTTGGCAACCTGGTGACCGGGTTGTAGTGGCCAGCACTGACTACTCCATGCATCAGACTGAAGGGTTTAACCTAATTCATTGTCCTACTTGCACGACTAACCAAGTCAAGGTTCAAGGTGAGGAATGTGACTAACAGCACAATCTCATAATTTAAATGATTTTGAAACTTAAAATTCAAACTGAAAACAGTAAATTAAACATTCTCCCTGATATGAGCTTTGCAGCAATTACACCAATCATCCTCTGAACGCCCTAATACTGTATCAAAAGAAATGTTCATTGTACCTTGTTGTAGAGTTGCAGTCTCCACTAGGAAGGTCTACGGTTAGCCTAGCATCAAACGAACGGATTTTGGTGGCCGTGGCCAAGGCTGGCCAGACTTCCGTGTGTTTTTGACTACAAAATGAGTTGGGCGTGGCCAAGTCTCATCTTTTCCTGTGCTCCTGTTTACAAACAGTCTTCACGTCTGTACCTGAAGTAATATTGGCTCATTAGTTTCAATAGTCAGTACAGATCCCGGGATAAGTGAAAGATGTTCTGCTAATCCACGTTTGTATTGTTCCAAATTCCTGAAGCAGTCGTCAGTTAAATGTTTGCCACAAACTGTCAGGGTTGCTAACCCTCCTCACGATGCACATTTTCCGGGTGCAGCTACTGGGATTGACACCCCCGTACCGGTCGAACCATAAGTCATACGGGGAAAATGAACACATCCCCGGAACCGGCTCAACCTCGGCTTTCCAACGGCGTCAGTACCGGCCCTCCACGACCCTCCGGGACGGTGATACAGGGCCGCGAAATCGGCCACCCCACTCGCAGGAACTAACTAACACGTTTTGGGAGTTGCTTGGGCATATTTAATGCATAAATGCCAACCACAAGCCTTTCTGTGGCATAAGAAAAATGTTTTTGTTGTCCTTTGTACAATCTGGTTCAGAGCGGTCCCTATGGGGTTGTTTTGCTGCCATGCTGTCCTCTTGCTGCTGCTGCTGCTGCTGCTGCTGTTGTTTGTTTGTTCCAGCGGGGGGGAGGGGTTGAAAATTGTGAGGGTGGAGTTCGCGCTGAGCTAGTGACGTATAAAACTGAAAAAGGTGGGGTTAGTGACATGTAAAACCGACCTGCTGAAAGAGCCCATTCGAGAGTGCTGTTTGAGCTAATGTGATACGCCCATAGGAAAGGGAAACATGGGTCGTTTATCTCACAGCTTTGGGGACTTACTTAGTCAGGCTATGGTAAGGCATATATTTATGTCAAAATCCCCCCCAAAAGTGAACATTTCATATAAGGGGGCCTTTCAATCATTCCTGCCATTTTTGTCACGCCTAAAAAAAAAAGGTGCCTCAAAAGTAAGCTGTTCTTAAACCATTTGGACTATCAGTACAATTTATTTTTATTTTATTTTTATTTTTTTTTTAAAGATAACTCTTTGAATTTTTCTCCCAAACAGTCAGAATCTGTTTAAGTGCTACGAGCAATGAGTAATGGAAGTTTGAAAAAAAAAAAGAAAAAAAAAGAAAAAGAAAAAGAAAAAAAAAAAGACACATTTTATGTTTGTCGAATTATTTTTCACAAAATCTGCCTTGAATATGAATGTAGAATGGTGATTAGGACTTGAAAACACTCCAGGATCAAAGCTTGATGTCTTCCCTTATTCCATTTCAAGTTTGACAATAATACAACAGAGAATTAGCATTTTACACAGAATTTTCCAAAACAGGGGTTCAGGCGAGCAAAAGTCTCCCATTTGGGAGACCCTTGAAAGCCCAAGTCCAGTCTAACAAAAAAAAAAAAAAAACATTTTAATTTGTGACTATTATACTCTTGCCACATTTGAGAGACATTTAGACATCATTTTGGATTGATTGATTGATTGATTGATTGAACATAAACATAAACACATCACATGTATAAAATACAAGTTAAAAAAGGAGAAAAAGAAAACAAAAATCATCAATAGTATCATAATTTACATGTTCAAAAGGAGTAGGAAGAAGTAAAAAAACTTCGTAATAATATACTAATAAGTTGTTCTTACAAACAGAAATTAATAGAAAATAAACAAAACATGTTTATCTTAAGTGCACAGATATATTGGCATGAGTTGTAAGTCCTTATCGATTACATATACGCAAATAAGAGAGAGCGAAAATATACAACATATACAACACAATAAATTCCCAAACATTAAGTATTCAACATATGTGGGCACACATGTCCTTATCGATTACATATACGCAAATAAGAGAGAGCGAAAATATACAACATATACAACACAATAAATTCCCAAACATTAAGTATTCAACATATGTGGGCACACATGCACAAGCCCATACACGCACATAATGAGACACTATGTGTCTTATTTTACTGATTTTATTTGTATTTTTAAACTATGTTTTTTTTTTTAACCTTATAGCACTTTGAGATGCGGGTGCATGTAAAGTGCACTATAAATTGAATCCATTATTATTATTATTATTATTATTATTATTAGTATGATTATTAAAATGGCAATTGCCACTACCAGAAAGGGCGGTGCACTCAGAGATTTTCCCAGAAACACGTCACAGCTATTTGTGCATAGAGTCCATTGACAGTTACAATTGTGTTTTTTTTTTCGATTTAAAGTAAGGATCAGGAAAACAAAAGGCTGATCATTTAATTTTAAATATAAATATTTAACCTTTAAAAAGACACCAACACAAATAGAATATGTGATTAGTGTGAAGTATTTCAGAAACTTTGACGTAAACAAACTTGTTTACGTCACGTGACTCCGGTTGATTTGACGGGTGAACGGACGGTGTTGGCAATTAAAAGAAGATAATTGTAAAAGGTAGGCCGATTTCTATGAGTGCATGATGAGAGTGACAGTTGGCTATCAGCTATTTATTGGCCTCTTGCTAATATGTTGCTAAGCCACAAAAGTATTTCATTCGGTATTTAGTTTTGCTGAACAAGCAACTATTACCCCGGGTTTTCACTGGATGCGGTTGCGGTGCGGTTGCGGTGCGGTGCGTCTTGACTGCGTGCTCCGGACGGGTCAATTTTTTTGTCAATCCACACCGGCTCCGCACAGCTGCGGTCCGGCAGCTCCGTCGCCGCCCACTTCCCAACGTGTCTCGCGGGACCGCGCGCGCGATCATGTGGCATTTCACAACGAGAGGTGGACTTCTTTTGATTTAACTTTTTCTTCTTCTTCTGCTATGAGATTCCATGCAGCATCCTTTTTTTGGTTGTCCTTGTAAAGTATATTAATAACGAGAGTCGGGTCAGTGCGGGTCCACTCTTTATTTCTGTCTTCCCCGTCCGGCTGCCGCTCAGTACGGCAAGCGAGACGGGCACAACAAGCAATCGCGAACATCAAACTCACAATACATTACAGTCCTTATAAAAAGGATGTGCCGTGTCATATATTATTTTGTGGTTTTCCACCTCCAATATAAACCTCTCCTCGTCCATGTTCGCTGGTGTCTAAACCGTGAATGAGCACATGGCCCGGCGACGCCCACGTCACGTTTTGCTGAAAAACTTGCGAAATAGGAGCTGGCGAGTGTTTTATTCTGAAAGGTAACCGGAAATTTATTTTGAAACTGCCTCGGTCTTCCTGTCCCGCTCGATGTGTTTTGTGCTAGCTTGCCATTTGCCGGAGGCCTACCGCTGCGGCGTCCGGCAAAAATAGAAAATAGGTCTATCCTTGCGGAAGGCTTGCGGCACGCCGCAGGCCTTCCGCAGTCGACACGCAACGCACCCGCAAGCGGTGTAAACTGCACCATTCGAATGAATGGAATCTAATTGCTTGCGTCGCCGGACCGCACCGCAACCGCAACCGGTGAAAACCCGGGGTTAGAATTGAGGCATAATGTGATGGAACTATATTTCACCCATAGGCAACCTAGTTTAGTGTGTAGTGTGTTTGCAACACAACAGACATCTGGCTGATGTTGACTTTCTTACATAGTTTTGACTTTAATAAAGGAAACTGAATCATCTCTGTGCATTCTTACTAATGCCCCATGGCGTCAACAAACATTACGGAACACGCATATTTGCTCTCCCCAAAAACACTCTTGTTTTCAGGACAAGACGTTGATTTAGTGAGTAGTGTTGCTACTACTTTGGCATTGTAGAATTCCTGTTTCTGGACTGAAAATGAATTAATTTCCATTAAAGGACAAAGGGATTATTAAAATGATGGAAGAATATGTGCAACCACCAATAGACCCTTCCAGTGTGACGTCACGTTTAAGTGCACCCCTTGCGGTGGAAGGCAGGGCGTCAATGCGAGTGAATTAGAAAACAATCAGTGTGACCTAGAAAACAGTTCAAACAGTTGATGAATCAGCGACCAATGCTATGGTGAACTTGTGCGCGTCCGACGGATGGTCTAATGGCTCAAAGAGAGATGAGATCGTTCTTTCGACTGCCGGCAGCGATTCTAAACCATGCGGAAGACAGTGAGGAGTGAAATACGAGCATGGTGGCTAGCGCGAAAATACGACGCAACTACTTTGCACCCACAAAAGTACGAGGATATGCTCAGATCATTTTCTATCAGGTAGTTTTTCTCTTTTTCATATACAGTGGGTTATAACATTAACCTCTGATTGTAAATTCCAGGCAGATGTGATGAATGTGCCATATTATCTTTCGTGAAACAATCATTCATACTTTTTTTGCACAAGTATTAAAGTAATTTTGAACAAAAAGTTAACGATTTAACACGATTATCACAATTAACACTTTAACTCGGGCTAGAGCTCTGCTGAGGAATGTGTTGTAAGCGTGTGGTGTGTTTGTTAGCAGCTAGCAAGCTAAGAGCTCGAAAACTTCGATATACAGCAAGACGAATATATCCGGACACAAACGATTTAATGAATGACAATTTACACCATGAACGTAATGACTGACGTTCTGTTTCAAGCAAAAACGACACACCTTAAGCTTCCACTTCCACTTCGCCTTCCAACAAACTAATTTTTTTGTGGCTAGCAGCTCCAAACGGCTGGTTTCAATGAGTAGCAGTAATGTAGTGTCCTACTTGGGACGTTTTTTTTTTACACTTGACATATTTCCCACCTTTTTCTCCGAAAATCAAGCTCTGTACATTCATTTGTTATTGGATGTTTGCCTTCCGGGAGGCGCAGCGGTAGCTAAGCAGTGACGTCACCTGGAAGGGTCTATAGTCCATTATTTATTTATTAATCAATCCATTTTCTTTTGCCACTCGTCTTGAGTAAAAAAAAAAAAAAAAAAAAAAAGTACTTGTTTTCAAAAGTGTGGCAAGTTTGTGTGACATTCATTTAATCAGTATGTGGCATAATTCTGAGTTTGAATAGCCAACCAACTATTAATGCAAGCATTCAGGCCATACATTGGAGGAGGGTGAATAGAAAGAGAAAGTCCTACTATATAGCTAATCAACTACAATATCTTGTGCTATGGACACAACCCAACAGAGATACTAACTGTTGGTTGGAACTGGAGCAGAAGGATTGTAATAACCTTAGACTCTTAGATTTACTCTTTATTACAAAATCGATAAAACGACATAATTGTTTTAAAAACCCAATGATACCCCCAATGACCCTGACTGCCTGGTGGAAGGCATTAGAAATGACTAACTCCCAATTCGCGCCCTGTGGGCTTTCTCCCATTTGGCATGACCCCGACTTTCAACTCAATAATCAGTCGTTTCATTTAAGTTTATGGGAGCAGAAAGGAATTACACACCTTCATCATCTTTTTTCAGATAATAAGTTTATATCGTATATAAACTTGTTCCAAAAATATGAAATAAAAAAACGGAAATTTCTTACATTATCTGCAAGTTAAAAATATGGTTAAGAAACAAATCCCAACACTTCAGGATACGCTCCAACTGCCTGTCTTAGCTAAATATATTATAAAGCTTTCTCCAACAACAACAAAAAAACTATCAAAAATATATAAGCTACTTTTATACACAGATGAAATGTATTTACCTACTTTAAAATGGGTAAAAAGACTTGTGTATAGTTCCGGAACCAGACTTTTGGACCCAAATCTGTGGAATTGTATTTAAAATGACAAAAGATACAAATTTGCAACTTATCCAATATAAGATACTTCATAGAACATATATTACGCAATATATGATGAAAAAAATGGGACTATCTGACTCCAACATTTTTCTCCAGTGCTCACAAAACACTGCCGATATTTATCTTCATGCTTTATGGTCATGTACTCCAGTGCTGTATTTTTGGACTAAAGTCTTGGAAAAGCTCTCTGATACATTAAACTGTAGGCTTCCTTTATCTCCAAGATTGTGTTTACTAGGTGACTTAACAATAACTGATCTACCATGTAAACATTCTCAATCTACACTTAAAGCCCTTACTATTGCTAAAAAAGCAATCCTTCTCAATTGGAAAAATAAACAATCTCTAAATATCGACCACTGGTTAAACCTACTAATAAATTATATCTTAATGGAAAAAATCTCTGCTTTAAATAAAAATCAAGTTTCAAGATTTACACAAATATGGTCTAGGTACATAGAATATTTTAATCTTAATTAATTTGGTAACTTAATTCTGCCTAGATTCTGCCTGTTAACGAGAGCCACCACATCGTTATAACTTCTGTATTTGCTGCTTCTGTATTTGGGATTTTGTAACTGATTGTTTTTATTTTTATATAGTCGGGAACCTAGTTGCTGCCAGTGAGCTCGAGTACGCCACACGAAACGACACTCTATACTCACTAACTCCTTAAGATTCTATCATCTCTGCTGATTTTTAACTACTACTGCTTGATTTTCTGCGTCCTAGTATAGTATAGGGTAGGGGTGTTAAAAAAAATCGATTCGGCGATATATCGCGATACTACATCGCACGATTCTCGAATCGATTCAATTAAAAAAAAAAGATTTTTTTTTTTTTTTTTTTAAAGAGCTCAGAATTGTTCATTCGGTAGTCTTACCGATTCAACGTCTTATCATCATTACCTTTTTTTTTGTGTGTGTGTGTGAATCGATTTTTAAACTTCCATTTTTAATGGAAAAATATTCAACAAAACGTCTGACTTCGGGTTAGGATTCACACCTTGAGCATGGAAGAATGTTATATGAACGGAACATTAAGCCTTAATATTTTATTTTAATGCTGTTCAAACATGAAACAGATTACAACCTCTATAAGACTGACATTTCAGATAAATAAATAATACATTTTCATATAAATCTTACACTCTACAAGCTTACTGATTAGTATTTTCTAAATTTGAATGAAAAAAAATCGCAACAATCGACTATTCGTATCGGGATTAATCGGTATCGAATCGAATCGTGACCTGTGAATCGTGATACGAATCGAATCGTCAGGTACTAGGCAATTCACACCCCTAGTATGGGGGCGGGAATTTATAAGCTTTATGCTTCTTCCTGCCAGCCCTTTTTCTTTTCGGTTATTATATGTTATAATTGTATGAGGAAATGTTTGATTGTCTCAATGCTGTCCGAAAGGAAAAATGAACAAATAAATCAAATCAAATCAAATCAAGATTTATTTCTCGCGGGCACTAAGCATCAACACTTGGTGTTACTGCATGCTAATTAGTCAATTTTCTTGACGCTGTCCCCCGTGGGGGTGGCTCTGCCCCCCCGCCCCCCGTTGTCTGCTCGGTGGCGGTTGCGTC
>NC_135414.1:3907846-3927846 GCF_051991245.1 Festucalex cinctus
TCAAATAAAATGTTACCTAGCTTACACTGTTAAAACGTGCATACACATGAAAGTTTAGTGGAGAATCTGCCACTGCAATGGAACATTTTCATGACATTTCATGGAGTCAACATTTCACAAATGGCAAACATAACATTTCATAATTCATTGTTCTGTTGCAAAATAAGAAAGTCAAGTTTCTAAGAAGGCTTTTACTGTCCTGATTTGTGTGTGTGTGCGCGTGCGCGTGTCAGTCAGAGCATTTGTGGCTGTTTGTGGGGGATGTTCTTGTGCTCCCCACCCCCCACAGTGGCATGTTCAGGCCACAGGAGCTCAATTCCTTTGGAACTGAGGTTGCAAAAAGTTACAACCGGCCGATAATCGTTACATACCTTTTGTTGAAAATCAGACTCACTGATCCTGATATTCTCTGCTGTCATTAGGTAGAGCGAGGATTCAAGGCCGCACATATATCTGGTGTGGAGCTGCAGCACATGGGCCAGCAAACAATGGGACACTACCCGATCCACTTCCATATGAATGGTGAAGTGGATGAGATGGGAGGTTACAACCCCCCCACCTATGTCAGTGATCTATCAATCCACCACTCATTCTCTCGCTGTGTAACCATCCACAGCTCCAATGGACTTCTGGTGAGTTCAGCTATTCTATATAAACAGGACAGTGCAGTAACATAACAGATTTATTAGACCACCACCCAATGTTTATGTCACAGATACACAAACTAAATAGCACTGGTATCAGTATTGGATCTCCAAAAAAAGACAATTTTTGTCTAAGTGGATATGCAATATGAATAATTTGCCATTCACTGTTCATATACTGTACAGCCGCTGTCTGATGGGCTTTATCTGCATAAAGCCCATCAGACTGTCCGAGACCAATGCCCCTTCAGAAACAATCGTCAACAGTGGGGTGGGGTGGAATGGAATGATTGTCTGACATTGACATTTTGCTGTGGATGACACCTACCCCCTTAGCACCCCACTGAAAAAATAAATAAATAAATAAGTAGAACCTCACTCAAATTTAGAGTTGTCCAGTAAAGTAACTGACAATCTTTTATTATTTTCATAACAGTTACTATAACACATTTTAAGCATATTTTGATTATTATTATTATTATTATTATTATTATTAAAGGCATTTAAAAGGACCACAAACAAAAATGCTTTGCAAAAATATCTGACCTGTTCCCGCAAAAGGGTCCGCATGTTGGCAGGCTCAATCTGAAGATATGGACGATATTAGACAGTTGGACTTTATTTGTCCATTTTGAGATTTCTCCACAAATAGCCTCATTGAGGTCTTTAGTTTCATTTGCAAGCAGCACAAATGTCAAAATTGTAATAGAAGTGTATGAAAATAAGCAATTACTAGACAGTATGCCTAGTAACTAGGGGGCGTGTTTTTAGCCTAGCCACTAGCTAGCGCTGCCTCTTGCTGAGCTATTTAAAAACGACCTGAATTTCCTAGCCTCAAACGTAATTCACAAAAGACTTATATAAATATTGTGAGGATAAGCGAATCTACTAATGGATGGACGGATGGACAGAACAAAAAAAAAGGCGAAACACACCATTCAGCACGTAAGTGAACAGAAGTCATCCTACCTTGGAGTAGAAGCTGTTGTCATCGGTACAGTTACCGGCGAATTATAATCCAAACGAACAGAGATATTCTCCAGGATCGTTTTCTTAATGAATCATGTCTATCAATGTCTACTTTTAATTCAAATTACTACATTCACACTACTCCATGTCGAACTTGATACTTGAACAGGGGAGCATCTAGTGATGCCCCCGCGGAGCACCGACTGGCTGTCATTACTCCTTCACTCACGCCGAGTCGGGAACTAAAAGTTGTGACATGCGCCAGTGCCTTATATGCAATGTAGACTAACGTAATAATGTATTGTAAACACCAATATAATGTTTTGATCGCTTGTCGATGCACCTTTCATACATTAAAATGCAACACAAGGTGCTGAACAGTTAAAACGTCCATAGTACAATAAAAGCAAACCCACCCCTCCCCCAACATCTGCACGATCATACCACCCCAACACACACCCATACACGCACACATGCATGCACACCCCCACACACAACAAATGGGCAGGTTTCATGGGGAGGAAACGGTGCCCCTGACATTGGTACTCCACCACTGTGGTGCACAACGTAGCCACTTATTCACAGTCTTGCTGTATGGGAATTCCAGCAACTTGCAGTCAAATTGATGAACAGCCGCTACAAAGAAATTAGACTTGTTATAAAATCGTCGTCAGCACACATTTACCCCTGAAAAGCTCAGCCCTGACATAACAACATAACAATGCACAGTGACTGACGTTACATATAAATCAGCGCTAGCCACAAACACCATCTAGAGTTTATATTGAGAGTTATCCACACGGTTAAAAAGTTAGTGGCTGTCCTTTGTGTTAACTTTAACATCAAATTAACAGCCGGTTAAAGTTAATTGAGTTTTGAACAAGATAAATGTGCAGTTAAAGTTAACAGGTGAATAAATCTCCTTATTCAGTGGTAAAAAAATAAAAATAAAAAAAAAGCTAGCCCTTGCTAATGCTAACAACGCTAATACACTACGCTACAACATAATAATTTTAAGTACTAATTCACAAACTTGTCATACTAGAATTTTCAAAAATACAGTATGTTCTCCTTAGGACTTACCAGTGTGTCTACTTTTGTCACCTGTAAAAGACGCTAAAAGCTGTAATTAAATATTGAATAAACATAGATTTATCAACATCAACCAAAAATAACCAATTTCACCAAAATTCGACATTGTAACATTGTATTTTGCTATCTGGGCAACCAACTACTGAAGATTGACGTATCGTTTTGAAAATACCACTCATCCATCCATCATCCTTTTTCCTACGGTTTCCCTTGCTGTCTGTAACTTAAAAAAAAGAAAAAAAAGTAAAATGGAATGTTCTCCTTTGCAGGTAAAAGACGTGGTGGGCTATGATACGCTGGGCCATTGTTTCTTTACAGAGGATGGTCCAGAGGAGAGAAACACATTTGATCACTGCCTGGGCCTCATGGTCCGAGCGGGCACTCTACTGCCTTCAGACAGAGACAGTAAAATGTGTCGTGGCATCACTGATGGAGCATACCCTGGATATGTAGCCAACCCCCGGCAAGACTGCAGGTAAGAGAATGGCTGTAACTGTAAATGCATCCTCTTCTTGGGATAACCACCAAGAAGAGGATGCATTTACAGTATGAATATCTCTATACCCGCGACCCTAGTGAGGAATAAGCGGTTAAGAAAATGGATGGATGGAATTTCTCTGCTACTTTGTGTCTTGTGTGCGTCAGAATCAATCAGTTCTGACAAAAATAATCAAATCATCTTTGTTGGTTGTTTGCATGTAAGCCACAGCTGCAGTTGCTTGAACTGATGCATCACAGAAGACGCAGATCTGTTTATGTTCTGCATTTGTCAATGAAAATGAGAAGTATGATCTTGGAATGTGAATTTTCTCAAGTTGTTTCAGATCACAGGTCTCCTTTGTCAGCTCCCGCAACAGTAACCTTCCTTGGATGCTTACTGGCACTGCAAATGAACCCCAACGGGTTGAAAAGGCTATTAATGGTGGACAGAACACCCCTTTTTGTGTAAGCCTTATCAGTCTGTGTGAAAGTGTCTTTTCCATTGTCCCAGCATATTCCTAAACTTCTCTGCATAGGTGGGAGCTCTGGTTGAAGTCTATATCCTTGAGCCAGTTTACCAATCTTCCTTGGTGATTGCAGTCATGACGCTTGGGCTGTTGGAGGTTATTTTGTGGAGCTTTAAGTTGTAAGTAGCAATCAGTTTGTGAGTGACTTTCAGGAGTTTAAGTACCTCAGAATCAGTGGGAACAGATTTCAATCCTTCGTCAACATAGAAATGTATTTGTACAAACTGCTTGGCTTGAAGAGTGTGTTGCGAATCTGACTTGTGGGCTGCGTTTCTCAGACCAAATGTTGCCACGGCTGGAGACGGGCTCTTGCTGAACACATGAACATTCATTCTGAACTCAACGACTGGTTCTGTTGGATAGTTGTTGTGATACCAAAGAAACCTAAGGAAGTTCCTGTGGCCCTCTTGCACTTGAAAACAATGGAACATTAGTTGTATATCCTCTGTAATGGCTACTGATTACTCTCCAAAGCAGACAAGTACTCCGACAAGACTTGTTCATGTTTGGACCCCAAAGCAGCATGTCATTTAAAGATACCCCTTCAAACTTAGCGCTTGAGTCAAAGACAATTCGAATGCTCCCTGGCTTTTGCGGATGATATACCCCAAAAAGCTCAGATACCAGCATTCATCTTCTTCCCCAAGAGTTGGTGCTGGTTTTGCATGTTCTTTGTCAAACAACCACTGCATAAAGTCCATAAAATGTTTTTCCATTTCAGGACGGTTCTTTAGTGTGCGGCACAATGACTGGAAATGGCTGAGAGCTCGTCTACTGTTGTTAGGAAGACAAGGTCTTGGTGTGCAGAAAGGGAGTGGAGCTATCCAGTTGTTTTCTTTGTCTTGGCAAAAGTCTCTAGAAGGGCTTGGTCACGAGTGATGGGGCTAGCTTTTCATCCTTCTCAGCTTGTTGAAACATGCTTTCCCCTATTTTACATGTACTGCACTTCGAGCGTCCCAGGGCTCACTGAGCGACTGAAAATGTTCCTTGACATGAAAACTATTCTGGCAGGGTGGTAGGAGGCTAGGGCGCCCGTTTTGTCGAACAGTAGTTCTGTAGGTGGCTACGTTGTCAGGCTTGTGAGCGCCCCCTAAGCATACATCGCCCACAATAACCCACCCAAGTGCAAGTCTCTGTGCAAATGGTGCCATTAATGCGTTCAAACAATTTGTGTACTTGCACATTGTCACGCCCTATCAAACCATTACATTATTATTTATGATGCAAGATTAAATTAGCCTACATTGCACACAAGGCACTAGTGCATGTCACAACTTTTAATTCCCGACGTGGTCTGAGTGAAGTAGCAGGGTAGCCCTCTTCCGCGAGCTTGCGGCGTCCCTCGCTCGAGTTCGACATGGTTTAGTCAAGTGTGTGAATGTAGTAATTTGAATTAAAAGTTGACCGATTCATTACGAAAACGTTCCTGGAGAATGTCTCTATTTGTTTTGGATGACAATTCACCGGTAACCACACCGATGACAGCAGCTTCTGCTCCAAGGTAGGATCACTTTCGTGCTGAGTGCTGACTGGTGTGTTGAATTTTTTTGGTTGCTATGTCCATCCATCCATTCATTAGCAGATTCACTTATCCTCACAATATTTATATAAATCATTTGTGAATTACGTCTGAGGCTAGGAAATTCGGGTTGTTTTTAACAAGGTTAAGCGCGGTGCTATAGCTAGCACCTTGCCTAAAAACATGCCCCTAGTGACGAGGCATACTGTCTAATAATTTACAAAGCTAGAGCACTCACCACCACTAACTTCACCTCTGACCCTTCCATTCAGGTCCATGGCTCGGTTGTGATAAATTCATTTGAAGCCATTTCCCTGAGCTCTATAGAAGATGTCCACCAGATTAAGCCATTTGGCTCCCCATGTGATTCTGTTCCCCCTCATTTCTTTAAAGAGGTTCTTCCGACTATCGGCAATACAGTTCTGGCAATTATCAACAGTAGCCTGTCTTCTGTAGTTGTCCCCAAACAATTTAAACATGCTGTGGCGCAACCACTACAGAAGAAATCCGGTCTTGACCAATGTGTGCTGTAAAATTTTAGGCCCATTTCCAAACTGCGTTTTATCTAAAAAAATCTGGAAAAAGTGGTACACATGCAACCAGGCACCTTCTTGGAGGAAAATAAGGTTTTCCAGTCAGGTTTTAAGAAAATGCATGGCACAGTCAGCCCTGTTATGAGTTTTTAATGACACCCTCTCGGAAATGACACTGGAGACTATGTATGTCTCGTACTGTTAGACTTGATTGCAGCGTTTGATACAGTGGACCACAGTATTCTGTTGCTCGTTTACAGCACCAGGTGGGCATTGGTGGTAGTGCTTTTGAGTGGTTTCGATCCTATTTGGCTGACAGAACATTCTGTGTTCGCCTTGGGTGCTCAGAGTCTCGCACCACCCCACTGTCATATGGTGTTCCACAAGGTTCTGTATTGGGGCCCTACTGTTCTCACTATATTTACTGCCCTTGGGCTCCATCCTAAGAAAACATGGGATCTCCCTTCACTGCTATGTGGATGACAGTCAGATCTATGTCCCGCTTAGTAAAAAGGACACTTTCTCATTGAGGCCTCTTTTGTCCTGTCTGGAGGAAATCAAAGCCTGGAAGGCTTTAAATTTCTTTAACTTCAATGAGAAGAAAACAGAGGTTATGGTCTTTGGTCCCAGCGCCTCTTCTCATCCTGCCGACTTGGCACACTATCTATAGCCAACAGCCTCAAACTTGGGTGTCAAGATGGATAGTGACTTTAAACTGGACCGGCAAATTGCCGCTGTTGTCAAATCCAGCTTTTTTCATCTTAGGCAGCTGGCTAAGGTAAAATATCTCCTATCTGCAGCACTTAGAAACGGTAATCCATGCCTTCATTACATCTCGGCTGGATTACTGTAATGCAAGGCACAGGGAGAACATGCAAACTCCACCCAGGCAGGCCGAAGCCTGGACTCGATCTTGCGTCCTCAGTACTGAAGCCACATTTAACACTATCGTGCGAGCAGAGAAGTCTCAGAGAAAGTGGCCGTGTGTTTAGTCCGCATAGAAGGTGCGGGGATGAGTCCGCACCTGTTGATGTCATAGAGTGAGCACTCATTCGTTTTCTTGGGTTGGGAGGGGCTGGTGCTTGGAGAGCAGAATGATCTAGAATTTCTCATAGAAGGGCGAATGAAGGAAAACACCACTTCACTGATGTTTTTGGTGAGAATTAGCATTTTAACATGGCTAAAAGCTTTAAAAAAAAAAAAAAAAAAAAAAAAAAGATATTTCATGTTACTGTCCCTTTAACTTTTGTTGCAGACCAAAGTTCAATTAGCTTTTGTGTGGCAGCTGGTAGAGTACGTGTGATAGTGCATGTATGTGCACCAGAAAATGACTGACACAACACAACATTCTCTGATAGGCTGGTTCTGTTGCACCATGACGTCTCGGAATAGTAATTAAAAAAATAAAAGTAAAAAATAAAGTCAAATTATAGGCATAATATTGGGACAGAGAGGGATGCCTTTTGAAAAGATTACTTTTATAATACTCTATAGCTATGTTATACAGGCAGTTTTAACATAGGACAAAAATGTTGCAAAGAGTAAACTGAAAATGTTACTTTTTTTTTCTCCAATTCCTCTTCGCACGTCTTACTCTTGTTTTTTTTTTTTTTTTAGTGCAACTTCAACTTTCTGGATTGCCAATCCAAATAACAACCTTATCAACTGTGCTGCTGCAGGCTCTGAGGTGAGTTTCTATTTTCACTTTTAGCCATCTCAACCACTTTTCTCCCTCTCCCCATGTTGACTCTTTATCATGTTGTCAGGTCAGATTAATAACTGTTGTATTGACTATCAGCCAATTGTAATTTTTGCAACCTCATCAAAGACAAAATTTAACGATTCAGTGAACGAATCTTTTGAACTGATTCTAATGATCCAATGCACCTAAAATAACTGTACTGCCCATCACTAGTATGAGTTTGTCTGTAAAGCTTTTTATTTATGCTTGTGTACCTTAGGAAACAGGATTCTGGTTTATCTTCCACCATGTACCAACTGGACCATCTGAGGGGCTGTACTCACCTGGAAAAACAGAACACACACCTATGGGCCAGTTCATCAACAACAGAGCTCATTCCAACTACAGGGTGAGTCTGAAAATAAGAAACAAATCCATCCACATCGCACATCGCCTCGCAACTTCGGGAATGAACGGACTGAACGTCTCATACAGCACAAGTGTTAACGAATTACAATTGAAGTTGAACTGTACCAAGATAGTAGTGTAGTATTAAACTTTAACCTACGTATTTAACATGGCCACTGAAAAAGTGCAAGCTGACTGACACGTACCTCAGAGAAAAAAGGAAGGCGCTGCAGGAGAAGAATGTCTTGCCCTTAGTCCCAGAAAGAAGTGGAAGCTCTGTAGTGCTCTCTTTTCTCAACCCGATGAAATGCTAGTAGTTGTCTTTCTAGCAACGCTTGTCCCTCTCCTTCTGCGTTGTGCCAGATGAAGCAGCTGGATCCACCACACTGGATTTCCAGTGAAACGAACCAGATATGCTTTAATTGTATATTTCCACGCTTATTTTGAGGGGAGTTACAGAACGGTCAACATTTACCTCCTAGGCCAGGCCTCGATACACCAATCCAATGCCACATGTCGGAAAGTGTATGGGCGTATGTGCTCGTATGCAGCTCTAGGCCAACGTCCGTCGGCAAGGGGGCGCGACTGCGCATGCGACTAATGTAGACGTGTTGGGTTAGTGCTCCTCTCCGTGACTTTAAAAAAATATCTTTAGACTGCGTTTTTCTGACGTCAAGTCGCAAGTGTGTGCCCTGCCATATTTGAAAGACCATAACTGACTTAAAATTCGACATGCCGAAGTCCAGCGTTTCGAATAAGACAAACAACAGAAGGCCAAGCAACTGGAGCTAAGGCTAGTAATATCGATGGAGGCGAGCCTCGTGAAGACTCTCTGGCTACATTGGGCGGGCTTCCGGATAAAACCTTCGAGATGTGCAAGGCATTGTGCAAGGAGATGTCAGTCCTGCGCTGCATAAACGAACGGTTTGACACGTTTGAAACGAAGTTTTAATCACTTGCGTCACAGGCTGACCTACAAGCCCGTGTGGCTAGCCAAGAGCTAGCGGCTAACGAGTTGGATACGCGCGTGCTAGCGCTCGAGGCTAAATGCACTGAGCTAGGAGAGAGCAACGCCCGACTTCGTGACAAGGTGCTCGACCTGGAAGCCCGTTCCCGGAGGCACAACGTGAAGATCGTGGGAATACAAGAGGAAGAAGAGGAAGGCAGACCCACCGAATTCATATCGAAGTTGATTCCTCAACTCCTCGGCGAGGAACACTTTGCGCATCCAGTTAAAGTTGATCGGGCACATCGCTCCCTCCAACCGAAGCCGGCCGTCGGCGTGAAGCCTCGTACCATCCTGGCATGTATTCATCACTTCCAGGAGAATGAGTTAATTCTTCGCATTGCTCGACAAAAATCATTGGAGTATAAAGGAAAAAAGGTGCTCATCTTCCCGGATTACACCAATGAGGTGATGGCTCAACGGAGCGCATTCAAGGATGTGTTGCAGGCATTGCGTGACGAAGGCACAAAACACACTTTGCGTTACCCGGCCCTAGGGAAGAATACGGAACCGCAAGGAGCGTAAACCCCAATATATACTCGTTTTTGTTTTGTTTTTTTATTTAATTTATTTTTATTGTTTCTCTCTCCTTTCCTTCCCCATGTTATATCGACTTGATTATATTTTGTATAGATGAGCGACTTTGTATTTTGGAACACCTGATCCATTCTATTACCATTTGAGAACATTTTGGTGTGATTATGTGTGAGAACCGTATATACACATCATAACTGGACTATGAAGGACTATGTTGGAATTTGGGACTACCTTGGTTAGTCGCTGAGCTCGTTTGATTTGAATATTCTGTTTTAAATAGTAAGGAGGAGAGATAGGAGAGAGGGGAAATGGGGAAGAAGAAATAAAAAAAGTTCATATTTTCTTGTTTGGTTAATCCATTATCGCAGTTACATGTTAATATTATTGTTGGTAGATTGTCACGGACAGGGAACTAGAAGTGGTTAGTTATTCGCTTAGTAGCTCCTTTAGAATGTTTATGGGTTGTCATATGCCATGTTTTGGTTGGCATAAGGCGGGGTGGGTGGGTTTTTTGTTTTTTGCTTTTTGCTTTTTTGTTTGTTTTTTTCCTGTTGTTTGTTTTGTTTTGTTTTGTCAGCTCTTTTTCATGTCAGTTGGTTGATAGAGACACTTGCTACGTTCAATATCTGTGTGAAATTATTTAATTTTGATGAGTAGAGTGGTTAAATTTGTCAGCTTTAATGTCAATGGGCTAAATGGACCGATCAAGCGTAAGAGAGTTTTAACTTATTTGAAGAAGCTGAAAACAGATATTGCCTTTATTCAAGAGACCCACTTAACGGCACTGGAACATAAGAAGCTGAGGAGGGATTGGGTGGGTCATGTCATATCGGCATCTTTTACTTCCAAGGCTAGGGGAGTGGCTATTTTAATTAATAAGAACACCCCTGTTAGAATTGGCGAAACTGTAATTGACACATTGGGAAGATGTGTTTTACTGAACTGTCAAATATATTCAGAAACTTGGACTTTCCTAAATTTGTATGCACCAAATTATGATGATGATATGTTTATTCAAGACATATTTCTCAAGGTGTCAAGTTATCTGCTATCGAACTGCCTAAACTTAGCCAAGAGGAACAGGATGAGCTTGACTTGCCCTTTTCATTCAAAGAACTAGAGGAAGCATTGGGTTCGTTGCAGGCGGACAGGTCACCGGGGGAGGATGGATTTCCCCCAGAATTCTACAGGGCATTCAAAGATTTACTCCTTCCACTTCTCATGGAAGTTATTAAGCTAGCCTCTAAAACCCAAGCACTTCCTGAATCATTTTTAATGGCTATAATTACTGTGGTTAAAAAAAAAAATAAAGATCCGCTGAAATGTTCCTCATATCGGCCAATTTCCTTATTGAATGCAGATTATAAATTGTTATCTAAAGCCCTAGCTAACAGACTCAGTCAATATTTGCCTCATTTAATAAATCCAGACCAGAGTGGCTTCATTCCAAAACGTTCCTCAGCTAATAACCTGTGTCGGCTCTTCATCATTATCCATTCTGCTAAATCTGATAAGGAACCAAGCATAGCCTTGGCTTTAGATGCGGAAAAATCCTTCGATAGATTAGAATTTAAAGTGCTGGCTAAATTTGGATTTGGTCCATCATTTATTCGGTGGGTAGGGACTCTCTACCACAAACCACAGGCGAAAATAAGCACTAACGGACAGGTTTCTTCCGCGTTTTCTTTAAACCGGTCAAGTCGACAAGGATGCCCTTTGTCTCCTGCGCTGTTTGTCTTAGCAATCGAACCCTTGGCTGAAACGATTAGGAAAGATAACAACATAAAGGAATTGAAAGTGGACCAAACGGTTCACAAAATTAATCTCCTAGCGGATGACATTATTTTATATCTTAAAGACCCTAGTGACTCTCTTTCCAGACTGCAAACTGTACTGAACATGTATGGTAATATTTCAGGTTATAAGGTAAATTTGGAGAAGAGTGAAATCCTTCCACTGACGGACTTTGATTATTCTGTACTTAAAGGTACTACTCCATTTGGATGGCCTGCTTATGGTCTGAAATATCTGGGAATAATTGTGGACAGTAACCTAAAAAATTGGTATAAATTAAATAATGTCCCGCTGCTTACCAAAATTGAGGAGGATCTACGTAGGCGGATGGGCCTACCTCTGACTTTGATTGGAAGTAGGGCTGGGAAAAAAAGTCGACTTTAAAAATAGGTCGACTGGAAAAATTTAATTCGACGCTCCGCCCGGACCCATGTTTGCGCCATCGCCGTCCATGTTTCACACGGACCTTTTATGCCGCCGCACAGTGTGTGTTGCGAACTTCAGTGAGAAGAAGGCGGACAGAGTAATATTTATTTATTTATTTTTTAAATGACTCCTGTCTGGTCTGATTGTTTGTTTGAATTTGGAGGTGTGTTGCACAGCCGCCATTAGCCTAACTGCGCATACAGTTCTTTTACTGCAAGTGTACATGTACACTCGTACAGTATATACAATATTTATTAGTTAAGATTATATCCTCATTGGTTGCACTATTTTATAATGGAGGAAAAGCGAATGGATAAGAGGACAGAGCTACAGGCTCTTCTAAACATTTGGGAGAGGAAGAGAGCACGACTTTGAATCGGAGTCACCAAGCCACCATACACGTTATTACTGCCAAACTTGGTTGGTGAGGTGAACTGCTAAAATGCTCACACGACCCTCAAAAAGTCTGTAAAAGCTGCAAAGATACACCTGGACTTTTAAACACTCATGGATCAGTACAGCGGCATGACTGCCGAGTGAATGGGACGGCCAAATCGAAGCCACGGTTCATGGATACTGGAGCAATAACATGGATTCAGCGCGTCACATATAGACAAAGGTAAACACGACAATAATGTTACAGAAATGCTTGTAATATTGTCATTTAGTTCGCTCCCTCGTGTAGCGCTTGGCAGCTGCTTGATTGTGTGACTGTCACTTTCTATTAGTCAGCAGTTATTTATTTTGCTGCGACCGGCAAATCTCCTGCGAGCTTTATTTTGCCGTGAACACTCGGAACGAAAATTCTTGGCCTGCCGTGAATACCACGATTGCTTATAAACATTCACAACCGTATATGAATAACACAAATGTGCACGACCAGTTCGCTGCGGCGTCGTGGTGGCCGTTTTGTCGAGTCAAACACATTTCACTGGGAGTTAGCTTAGCGTTTCACGGTAACGTAGGCAAAGTTTTTCCATTTTTCCACTCACCGGTCCGTGACAGAATAGCCCCCCTCACAAACACGGCTTGAATCGCAAAGCCACGTCATCTTGGTCGCGAAAGAAGAGATTATTCTCCTACTGCGGTGAAGTTAGTTTTAGGTTGGATATTCGATATTCGACAGACATTCGCGTCGGGGAAAGCCGCTTCCAGGAAGCCGCCTCTACGGTGCGGGAGAGCCGCCTCGACACGCTCCGCTCCGGGCCAACTCTACGCTCCGGGAGCTGTCGTGTGGGAAAGCCGACTGGACACGCTCCGCCTCGGGCCGACTGTACGCTCCGGGAGCTGTCGTGTGGAAAGCCGTCTAGACGAGGATACGCTCCGGGTTACGCCTTTTCTTTTTACGCAGTCAACCTGTTCGCCCTTTTCTAAGATTTACGGTAGACTGCGCGAAGGGGCGCTGGCACGGAGAACTACATCCGCTAGCATGGAGTACGACATCCTGTTGTCAAAATAAAAGATCAGTTTCCAAAAATAAAATAGAATTCAACACAGTTTAAAATGTTTTTTGTTTGTTTGTTTGTTTGTTTTTACTATTAATATTGTTATTATTATTTTTTATTATTAACAGTTTAAAAAGGCTTCATTATTATTATTTTTTATTATTAACAGTTTAAAAGATGCTTCACTATAACAGCACCAATTCACATTTCACTGGGAATGCACTCTTGTGGGGTGATATTGGGAAATAATATTGATAGGTACAATATTAAGTTAATTTAAAACGAAGGAATGGTTGAAATTGAGAAAAAAGAAAGAGGTTTGTCAGACAGACGTGGCATGACCTAGAAGCTAAAAAGCTAAACTGCTAATATTTACAAAAAAAATAATTAAAATGAAAAATCAAGAGGTGTGCATCGTCAATCAGACATGCCACAATGATGCAGCAATGATTTGGGGTCAATAGGTCACATGACCTGGAAGCTACTGAGCTCAGATGCTCATTTTTGCATATAAAAATTCATAGAAAAAGTTGAAAGATCTAAAATCAAAAAACAAGAGGCGTATCTCATGCGGGAGGCCTGACACTACTATCCCACACTGATTTTGAGAAAATTGGTTACATGACCTGGAAGCTATTGAGCTGAAATGCTCATTTTTGCAAATAAAAATGAATAGAAAAAATTGAAAGATGTAAAATCGAAAAACAAGAGGCGTATCTCATGCGGCAGGCCTGGCACTACTATCCCACACTGATTTTGAGTCCACAGGTCACATGACCAAGAAGCTATTGAGCTCGGACGCTATTTTTCACATCAAAAAAATCATAGAAAAAATTGAAAGATGTAAAATCGAAAAACAAGAGGCGTATCTCATGCGGCAGGCCCGGCACTACTATCCCATACTGATTTTGAGAAAATTGGTCACATGACCTGGAAGCTATTGAGCTCGGATGCTAATTTTTTACATAAAAAAATTCATAGAAAAAATTGAAAGATGTAAAATCGAAAAACAAGAGGCGTATCTCATGCGGCAGGCCTGGCACTACTATCCCACACTGATTTTGAGAAAATTGGTCACATGACCTGGAAACTATTGAGCTCGGATGCTAATTTTTACATTAAAAAATGAATAGAAAAAATTGAAAGATGTAAAATCGAAAAAAAAGAGGCGTATCTCATGCGGCAGGCCTGGCACTACTATCCCACACTGATTTTGAGTCCACAGGTCACATGACCTAGAAGCTATTGAGCTCGGACGCCATTTTTTACATAAAAAAATCATAGAAAAAATTTGAAAGATGTAAAATCGAAAAACAAGAGGCGTATCTCATGCGGCAGGCCCGGCACGACTATCCCATACTGATTTTGAGAAAATTGGTCACATGACCTGGAAGCTATTGAGCTCGGATGCTAATTTTTACATTAAAAAATGAATAGAAAAAATTGAAAGATGTAAAATCGAAAAACAAGAGGCGTATCTCATGCGGCAGGCCCGGCACTACTATCCCACACTGATTTTGAGAAAATTGGTCACATGACCTGGAAGCTATTGAGCTCGGATGCTAATTTTTACATTAAAAAATGAATAGAAAAAATTGAAAGATGTAAAATCGAAAAACAAGAGGCGTATCTCATGCGGGAGGCCTGGCACTACTATCCCACACTGATTTTGAGAAAATTGTTCACATGACCTGGAAGCTATTGAGCTCGGATGCTAATTTTTGCATATAAAAATTCATAGAAAAAATTTAAAGACGTAAAATCGAAAAACAAGAGGCGTATCTCATGCGGCAGGCCTGGCACTACTATCCCACACGGATTTTGAGAAAATTGGTCACATAACCTGGAAGCTATTGAGCTCGGTTGCTATTTTTTACATCAAAAAATTCATAGAAAAAATTGAAAGATGTAAAATCGAAAAACAAGAGGCGTATCTCATGCGGCAGGCCTGGCACTACTATCCCACTCTAATTTTGAGTCCACAGGTCACATGACCTAGAAGCTATTGAGCTCGGACGCTATTTTTTACATAAAAAAAATCATAGAAAAAATTTAAAGATGTAAAATCGAAAAACAAGAGGCGTATCTCATGTGGGAGGCCCGGCACTACTATCCCATACTGATTTTGAGAAAATTGGTCACATGACCTGGAAGCTATTGAGCTCGGATGCTAATTTTTGCATATAAAAATTCATAGAAAAAATTTAAAGACGTAAAATCGAAAAACAAGAGGCGTATCTCATGCGGCAGGCCTGGCACTACTATCCCACACTGATTTTGAGAAAATTGGTCACATGACCTGGAAGCTATTGAGCTCGGTTGCTATTTTTTACATCAAAAAATTCATAGAAAAAATTGAAAGATGTAAAATCGAAAAACAAGAGGCGTATCTCATGCGGCAGGCCTGGCACTACTATCCCACACTGATTTTGAGAAAATTGGTCACATGACCTGGAAGCTATTGAGCTCGGATGCTAATTTTTGCATATAAAAATTCATAGAAAAAATTTAAAGACGTAAAATCGAAAAACAAGAGGCGTATCTCATGCGGCAGGCCTGGCACTACTATCCCACTCTAATTTTGAGTCCACAGGTCACATGACCTAGAAGCTATTGAGCTCGGACGCTATTTTTTACATAAAAAAAATCATAGAAAAAATTTAAAGATGTAAAATCGAAAAACAAGAGGCGTATCTCATGTGGCAGGCCCGTCACTACTATCCCATACTGATTTTGAGAAAATTGGTCACATGACCTGGAAGCTATTGAGCTCGGATGCTAATTTTTGCATATAAAAATTCATAGAAAAAATTTAAAGACGTAAAATCGAAAAACAAGAGGCGTATCTCATGCGGCAGGCCTGGCACTACTATCCCACACTGATTTTGAGAAAATTGGTCACATGACCTGGAAGCTATTGAGCTCGGTTGCTATTTTTTACATCAAAAAATTCATAGAAAAAATTGAAAGATGTAAAATCGAAAAACAAGAGGCGTATCTCATGCGGCAGGCCTGGCACTACTATCCCACACTGATTTTGAGAAAATTGGTCACATGACCTGGAAGCTATTGAGCTCGGATGCTAATTTTTACATTAAAAAATGAATAGAAAAAATTGAAAGATGTAAAATCGAAAAACAAGAGGCGTATCTCATGCGGCAGGCCTGGCACTACTATCCCACACTGATTTTGAGTCCACAGGTCACATGACCTAGAAGCTATTGAGCTCGGACGCTATTTTTTACATCAAAAAAATCATAGAAAAAATTGAAAGATATAAAATCGAAAAACAAGAGGCGTATCTCATGCGGCAGGCCCGGCACTACTATCCCATACTGATTTTGAGAAAATTGGTCACATGACCTGGAAGCTATTGAGCTCGGATGCTAATTTTTGCATATAAAAATTCATAGAAAAAATTGAAAGATATAACATCGAAAAACAAGAGGCGTATCTCATGCGGCAGGCCTGGCACTACTATCCCACACTGATTTTGAGAAAATTGGTCACATGACCTGGAAGCTATTGAGCTCGGTTGCTATTTTTTACATCAAAAAATTCATAGAAAAAATTGAAAGATGTAAAATCGAAAAACAAGAGGCGTATCTCATGCGGCAGGCCTGGCACTACTTTCCCACACTGATTTTGAGAAAATTGGTCACATGACCTGGAAGCTATTGAGCTCGGTTGCTAATTTTTTCATATAAAAATGAATAGAAAAAATTGAAAGATGTAAAATCGAAAAACAAGAGGCGTATCTCATGCGGCAGGCCTGGCACTACTTTCCCACACTGATTTTGAGAAAATTGGTCACATGACCTGGAAGCTATTGAGCTCGGTTGTTAATTTTTTCATATAAAAATGAATAGAAAAAATTGAAAGATGTAAAATCGAAAAACAAGAGGCGTATCTCATGCGGCAGGCCCGGCACTACTATCCCACACTGATTTTGAGTCCACAGGTCACATGACCTAGAAGCTATTGAGCTCGGACGCTATTTTTTACATTAAAAAAATCATAGAACAAATTGAAAGATGTAAAATTGAAAAACAAGAGGCGTATCTCATGCGGCAGGCCTGGCACTACTATCCCACACTGTTATGAGAAAATTGGTCACATGACCTGGAAGCTATTGAGCTCGGATGCTAATTTTTACATTAAAAAATGAATAGAAAAAATTGAAAGATGTAAAATCGAAAAACAAGAGGCGTATCTCATGCGGCAGGCCTGGCACTACTATCCCACACTGATTTTGAGAAAGTTGGTCACATGAACTGGAAGCTATGGAGCTCGGATGCTAATTTTTACATTAAAAAATGAATAGAAAAAATTGAAACATGTAAAATCGAAAAACAAGAAGCGTATCTCATGTGGCAGGCCCGGCACTACTATCCCACACTGATTTTGAGAAAATTGGTCACATGATCTGGAAGCTATTGAGCTGAAATGCTCATTTTTGCATATAAAAATTCATAGAAAAAATTGAAAGATGTAAAATTGAAAAACAAGAGGCGTATCTCATGTGGCAGGCCCGGCACTACTATCCCACACTGATTTTGAGTCCACAGGTCACATGACCTAGAAGCTATTGAGCTCGGATGCTATTTTTTACATTAAAAAATGGGAATCACTATGGAAGCAGAATTTCTTTGAAAATGGCATAATAAAGCTTTACATGTGGATTTTCTTTTTTGCCAGGTGTGCTGAGTGTGTCAAGCTCAATGGGTTTTTGTGAATGTCAACCTCTGAAAAAATCAGCATCCTTTTTTATTTTTAGACAATGAGTTACCCTGATTGGTATGTTTTGTAAAAGTATATATACACATATTTCGCTCGTACTCATTGCACAATGTTGCTTTTATTGTCCAGTGAGGCTATAAAAAACAAATAAAACAAAATAAAAAAGTACATATGTTTGGATAAGTCTAACGCCAATGAACATTTTGAGTGGTGGAATGTAAAAGAATGACTTAATTATCACATTTACAATTTGTTTACAAATTTTGTACAAAATACCATATGTGGGATATTTGGGGGGTTATTTCCCGCAAGGGCTAGGTGGCACTGTATTTATAACTGAATGTTGTCATAGAGATACCTTCAGGCCTTGACTATAAACATACATGTCAAGTTTGGGATTTTTTGGAGCATGTACCGGGGAGTTATTAAGCATTTCCTTTTTCATTACAAAACACAAAAATTGATGCCCCTCCCTCATCATATAGTATTTCGAAAAGTCAAGGTTTTTTCCCCTGTCGTTGGCTCAGGTCTTGACATGGTCCAGGACAAGTCTGAAGTCAGTCGGATGAAACGTGTGGGAGAAGTGGGCAAAAGTCTGCCCCCTGTAAATGTGCAAAAATTGTCAAAAACGGGACATTCAAAAATTCGTAGCTCACTTCCTGTTCATTTTAGCATATGGGTCTAAGAGACGTTTTTGTAGGTCTTGGGCTTTTCATACACCGAAAAATTTAAGTATATCTTGCTTAAACGTACAACCGAGGCTGCGTCTTTAAAATTTTCTAGGGGGCGCTACTGAATCATTTTTGTAAAAATAGCACAATCCACGATAAAATATTTCTCATTTTGCCAGGTCAGATGTGTGTGCCAAGTTTCATGTGTTTCTTTTCCAGTTTAGGCCCTCAAAATTGGCATTGTTTTCTTGGCAAACAGCGCTTAGCCACGGCCACAGCGATTAGCGAAAACTCACAAACTTCGTGTTGTGACCTCATGAAGGGCAAAACCCTCATCTGAGCAAATATGAGGTAGGTCCAGCTAACGTGCAGAAAAACGTTGAAGAAAAATTGTAAGAAAAAAAATTGCCAGTCGGTGGCGCTATCAGAAAGATGAACTCTAAGTTTGTAGATATCTTAAAGACCAAATGTGAAGTAATTTCATGAAATACCATATAGGGTCACAATAGAAGCATTGAAACACTGTCCAACAAATAAAGTATGAAAAAATAATTTATATGTTATATATTTGACGAAATAATCGCTTTTACGAAGTTTGAGCTTGTCGGGCGACAAACCCGGAAGTGATACGTCACACCGGGAACAGCGATGGCAGCGCTCCATGCAGACGCTATAGAAAGCCACTCAAACGTCGATTCAGACAGCGATATCAGCGATAGTTTGAGCGAAAATGAGGAGAACCAAGTTTTTGAAGAGTTGGAGGAAGAGGAGGAGGTTGGTATTTTATACGTTGGACCTTACATGTACGAGCCAGATGCTAATCAGGATGCTGATAGTGCGCCCAGACGACCTGACATGGAATGGAGACAAGACTCGTCGAGATTACAAGATTGGTAAGATATATGTAGGCAGTGGTATTTTTTTTATTTTATTTGAAGATGCCAGCATTTGGACATAATTTTATATTTTTGTCTGACGTTTTTAAAAAAAAATAAATAAATCGGACTTTATGTTCAAGCAGTTACTCAGTACTTGAGTATTCTTTTCAGCAGTTTTTTTTTTACTTGTACTTGAGAGATTTATCAATGACTATTTCTTACTTTTGTACATGATTCAGTCCACGTACTTGTATATTTTGAAACAAATGTTTTCATAAACAGAATTATTGACTGATTGGTATAGCAATACACTTGTTCAATAACATTTCTGTTCATGGTGTCATCGCTCAGTATTTTACTATTTATTTATTTTTTTTTTATTTCAGGTGTACTTGTGGTAATTGCCAGCAAATGCCTACAGCTGTAGAATGTGTTTGCTGCCATGAAATTCAAAAAGTAGTGACTGTACGTCTACAAGGAGAGGAACACTTCAATCAGGTACTGGACTGCATCACTGATCATCCTGGATTCAATGCTGTGTGCCTGGACCCATATGGATTACAGGTAGCATGGATGACCTACAAGCAACAGTACAGAGGCAAGGCATTTGATGGGCCACAGGATGCCAAGTATAGACATATTGCCTACAG
>NC_135414.1:3932846-3952846 GCF_051991245.1 Festucalex cinctus
TTTACATCTTTCAATTTTTTCTATTCATTTTTTAATGTAAAAATTAGCATCCGAGCTCAATAGCTTCCAGGTCATGTGACCAATTTTCTCATAATCAGTGTGGGATAGTAGTGCCAGGCCTGCCGCATGAGATACGCCTCTTGTTTTTCGATTTTACATCTTTCAATTTTTTCTATTCATTTTTATATGAAAAAATTAGCATCCGAGCTCAGTAGCTTCCAGGTCATGTGACCAATTTTCTCAAAATCAGTGTGGGATAGTAGTGCCAGGCCTGCCGCATGAGATACGCCTCTTGTTTTTCGATTTTACATCTTTAAATTTTTTCTATTCATTTTTATATGAAAAAATTAGCATCCGAGCTCAATAGCTTCCAGGTCATGTGACCAATTTTCTCAAAATCAGTGTGGGATAGTAGTGCCGGGCCTGCCGCATGAGATACGCCTCTTGTTTTTCGATTTTACATCTTTCAATTTTTTCTATTCATTTTTAAATGTAAAAATTAGCATCCGAGCTCAATAGCTTCCAGGTCATGTGACCAATTTTCTCAAAATCAGTGTGGGATAGTAGTGCCGGGCCTGCCACATGAGATACGCCTCTTGTTTTTCGATTTTACGTCTTTCAATTTTTTTAAATTAATTTTTTAATGTAAAAATTTGTGTCTGAGCTCAATAGCTTCTAGGTCATGTGACCTGTGGACTCAAAATCAGTGTGGGATAGTAGTGCCGGGCCTGCCGCATGAGATACGCCTCTTGTTTTTCGATTTGACATCTTTCATTTTTTTCTATGGATTTTTATATTTCAGAATTAGCATCTTAGCTCAGTAGCTTCCAGGTCATGTGACATATTGACCTCAAATCATTGCTGCATCATAGTGGTATATCTGATAGATGATGCATCCCTCTCTTTTTTTCATTTTACACCTCCACTTATTTTTATTTTTTATTTTTCTGAAAAATATTAGCAGTTTAGCTTAATAGCTTCCAGGTAATGCGACCTATTGACTCCAAATTAGTCCTGGCTCATCGTTGCATGTCTGCGTGATGACACATACCTCTTTTTTTTCTCAATTTCAACATTTTCTTCATTTTAAATTAACTTCATATTGTACATATGAATGTTATTTCTCAATATCACCCCACCAGAGTGCATTCCCAGTGAAACGTCTTTTAAACTTACAATAATAATAATAATAGTGAGAAAAAACATCTTTTAATCTTGAAAAGTGATCCTTTATTTTGAAAACAGGATGTGAAAAGTGATACTTTATTTTGAAAACAGGATGTCGTACTCCGTGCCAGCGTCCTTTCGCGCACACTACCGTAAATCCTAGAAAAGGGCGAACAGATTAAATGAAGTGCGGCTGGCTTGACTGCGTAAAAAGAAAAGGCGGCTAGTTTCAGTGCAGTAGCCCCCGGAGCGTATCCCCGAGACGAGGCGCTTTCCCCCGGAGGTGGCATCGCGAATGTCTGTCGAATATCGAATATCCAACCTAAAACTAACTTCACCGCAGTTATTCTCCTCGGCGTAAAAAATAAATAAATAAATAAATATCTAATCGGCGTTACAAAATAACATTCGGTGATCAGTTGCTGGTCACGGCAAACAACTAACAAACAAACAAACAACCACCATCGCCTGTGTTTTAATGACCATACAACATTGAAATGAAGGGAAGGGCATGAAGAAGTTGTGTGTATGTGCGTGCGCGCGTGCGTGGCTGCGTGCGGGCGCGCCACAGTCAGACTAAATTAAAGACTATTATTGTACAGGAAATATAAGGAACAATGGGTTTTATATCCAGATTATCCACTCAATTCAACACATGTTCAACATTTGCGGCCTCAAATCTTAACCCATAAGAACCCACGGTGATGCCAGTGTAACAAACACTTTGAACCCCCCAGTCTCTTTGTTATAAAACGCTATGTCTGACTTTATCCCATTAAAACCCTAAGTGACGCATACTCAACATCCTGGAATGAAGACCATGTGATAGTCATGTGACTCTGTCAGGAACTGACTACTCCAATATGGTGGTATGGCTGGTGTGTTAACATCATAGAAGCAGACAACATCAAAGACCTGTTATTTGATGCTACAGGTCATTTCAAACTCATTTGACAGTTCCAAAACTTTGTTAACATGTCCTATAGTACACTCAACCTGGTCTCACCAGATTTATTGAAGAAACTAATATCAAACCAGGTATTGAAATATCGCTGTGTCATACATGTCACATTGGGCTAAAGGCCGTAAAATACGAATGAAAAATTGATGTGACATGTTTGTCACAATAACAAAATTGGTAATAATCTGCCCAATCTATTTAGTGGAATCTGGTATTATTCAGTTGAAGTATGTTCTGCTTGTCAATTAAAAGTGTACTGAACAAATAGAAACCTAAAAGAATGTGAAAGTGAAGCATTGTTTGGTATGCTAATATAATGCTAACAGTTTTATTATCCTATGCTTATCCTATAAAAGAAAATATCTAATTATTGTGTATTCTGCACTGGGAAAACATCTTTACTTGGCATGGGAGGAGATGTTGTGGTCAAGCTGTGTGAAACTCTCCCATCAGACCAAAACTACACAGTGTTTGCTGACAATCTTTTTTCTTCAGCACCACTGGTACTCAAACTTCTTCAGCAGAAGGATATAGTTTTTGGGAACTCTGCATGGCAATTGCTTGGCTGGGTGTCAGCTTGAAGATGATAAAAGTCATGCCAAGAGAATCAGAGGATCTGTTGATGCCAGGGTGGAAAAAGAAGAAAGGCTGGTCATTGCCAAGTGGTATGACAACAAATCTGTTACCCTGATCTCATCCTACCGTGCAGTTGAGCCTCAAGATAATGCTCGACGCTGGAGCAAAGCAGACAAGAAATTTTTGGAGGTCAGAAGACCAAACATAGTGAAAGAATACAACACATTCATGGGAGGAGTAGATCTCCTTGATTCATGCATTGCAAGGTGCAAGTACCACATGAGGTCACGGAGGTGGTACCTCTACTTGTTCTGGCACACCATCATGTTAGGTCTGGTTAACGCTTGGTTGATCTACCGCCATGACTGTAAACTGCTTGATGTCAAAAATGTACTGCGACAAAAGAGCTTCCAGGCAGAGGTTGCCACTAGCCTCATTCTTTTGGAGGCACGAAAAGGCCGACCATCACTCAATCCTACATCTTCACCACCACAATCACGACCGCCAAAAAGGGTTCGGCTTGGAGTTCCAGATGATGTTCGCTCTGACCAAGTTGCACATTGGCCTGTGAAGTGTGACAAACTTGCCCGCTGCAAGCACTGCAAAGTCAGTGCAACAACCACTCTGTGAGAAATGTGATGTGCATCTTTGCTTCACTGAGGAACGAAACTGTTTCAAGTCTGACCATCTTGTGTAGGCTAAAACACTTTTTGTTTTTTGTTTTGCACAACTTTTGTTTTTCGGGTCTGTTGTTCAGTTCTTTGTACCCATGGTAGCTTGCTACGAACGCCTCCAAATATGCAGTATTATTTATTTTTGATACAGTTGGCAATTTTGTGACAAAGCAAAACTGAATAATTTTATGTAAAACTTTATTAAAGTCACAGCTACAATATATGTTGTTGAAATGCAAGTAAAAGGCACTTTTCATGTAACAAGGACTAAAAACTTTTATGTTTACTTAATGTCAAATAAAAAATATTGTTTACCACTAACGCCCAATGTGATATATATGTAACAATACAGATCTTTGGTATGAAAAAGTGTTATTCTGAAAAAAACATCAGAAATGTGTTTTATGTGGTCCACTTGGTCTGTTAATATATTCCAAATAATTTTCTTTCAACGAAAAATGGGTCTGGGTTCTTATGGGTTAAAAAAATAAAATAAGAAAAGACTGACCTGGGACTATCTATAGTTAATCCCAAATCTCTGAGTTGAAGTGTCACTTGCTGTACCACACATTGTTTCCCTGAAGATTGGTCAGAATCTTCTGCGTTTGTGCCAGCCGCAGCTCTGACCAGAGGGCCGCGGAGCGGCTTGATCTTGATACCTGTGACTATCACATGGTTGATGCGATGATTCTGTTTCAAATTATCCACTTTTTGTTCCATGGCAACAATTCGATGAGTTCCAGTGAGTAGATCGGCTTGCATTCTGCCCATTGCCTTAGTGCCTCGATTCTGAATTCAGAGACCATTCCAGTGAGTTTTACAACTGAAGATTTTATCTCCTCAATCTCGTCAGCTCTTTTTCCGCCAGGCATTCTGCAACAATGTAGTTAAAAATCCCAATGCAAAAATCCACAAGTAGTTAGAAATTACGAGCGAGTGCAGAAGCAAGTACAGATGAGTCCTACCTCAACAGATGCGTCCTTGACTCCAAAATTCAGTGACCTATGGAGTGAGCTTTGTTGTTGGGCCCCACTTGGACAGTAGGTGGGAGAAACTTAAGGCCTCAAGCCTAATTTATGCCTCCACGTTTGCTCTCGCGTCGATGAGCGCCGTCGATCACATGATCGACGCGAGCCATGAATTTTAAGTGCTGCGTCGCTCGTGGCCGGCCGACGTGCACACGTCGCCAATCCTTGGACGCACGTCGATGGCGGGGCGTCGCTCGCTTCTGATTGGTCCGTTCGATGGCGTTTTTTCTTTTTTTTCTCTCTCTCTCTCCCCGCCCGCCGCCCAGATAGTTTCCGTGAAGGCAACTGGCGGCGCAAATCGACTTCCCTGCTCGGAGACCACGGCTGTGCATGTGGATATGTGCCTGGGACGAGAGGCGGAAAACAACAATAACAAAAAAAAAACAAAAAAAAACTGTGTTCGCTAAGCGCACGGCTGTTGTGTTTTGGCGAGTTTACGGCCGACACCGGAGCCTCTCGCAGAAGCATACTGAAGGCCTCAGTATGCTTCTGCGAGAGGCTCGCGTCGAGGCGTCACGTTGGAGCTCCGCTCGTGCGTTTGCCTTCCGACTTGTGCGCAATACACATCGGTGTCTGCTGGAGTTTCACACCAAGTCCCGCTGTCGCTATGGCTGGGCCGCCACAGAGTGGCGATTCCTCTGCATTTTATGACGGATTCAGGAAGTTCAATTTAATTCAGAAACACGAAACAAAGCCGGGGGGAGAGTAAGTTCATCACCGTGGCAATTAATTATTGCCAATTTGCACCGGTGTCGGCCGTAAACTCGCCAAAACACAACAGCCGTGCGCTTAGCGAACACAGTTTTTTATTTTTTTATTTTTGTTATTGTTGTTTTCCGCCTCTCGTCCCAGGCACATATCCACATGCACAGCCGTGGTCTCCGAGCAGGGAAGTCGATTTGCGCCGCCAGTTGCCTTCACGGAAACTATCTGGGCGGGGGGGCGGGTAGAGAGAGAGAGAGAGAAAAAAAAGAAAAAACGCCATCGAACGGACCAATCAGAAGCGAGCGACGCCCCGCCATCGACGTGCGTCCAAGGATTGGCGACGTGTGCACGTCGGCCGGCCACGAGCGACGCAGCACTTAAAATTCATGGCTCGCGTCGATCATGTGATCGACGGCGCTCATCGACGCAAGAGCAAACGTGGAGGCATAAATTAGGCTTTAAGTATGGGCAATAAGTGGGCTCTGTCTGGGCTTCACTCCAAAATATTCTAATTTTGCACAATAGTAGCATGCGCGATAGTGCTTACTACCTGGCCTACATTTTATTTTATTTTTTAATTAAGATCTTCTTTTTGGAAAAAAAAATGCACAAAAAAAATCTATATTTGAACTTAATATTGACACCTTAAAACAGGGATGCCCAACCTTTTTAACCCAAGATCTTCAGTGTCAATATCGCAAACTCTCACACATCTTTTCCAGCCTGCTGTAACCTCACAACACTTTTTTGTGTTGTTTTACACACCACTAGACATCAGATAGCGCTCTTCTGAGCTCACTCATGCAACACATACTTGGCAAACTCCATAATGAATAATAATAACCATAACTTACCTTAATATGAAAGAAACTGGAGGGAGGGGGGGCAGATACAAGACAAGTATAGCGCTGAGTTTTTAAAAAAAGTAAATCACTTCCTACCTTAGTGGGAGACCTGACACTGGGAGGAGGCAGCTAGCTTCTCGTAATCAGGAGTATAGGTGCAGGTTGCAAGTCGTAGGCAGGCAACAAGGTGGTCATTGGTCATTACTGATCTGTACTTGGACTTGATGATTTTCATGTGTGAGAATGCAGACTCGCACAGGTAAGTTGATCCAAAAAGAGCTGTCAGGTCCAAGGCACATCTTCTAAGGTTGGGATTCCTCTCCTCCACCAGCAGTTTCCAGAACTTGACATGCTCTCCAGGTTGAGCAAATGTTGATCTGGCTTTCATCTCAATGTCATTTTGCAAGGTCAGAATCTCATCCTCAAGTGCAGAGATTTCCATGTCAAAAAGTGTTTTCACTTTGGCAGCAATGTCGCCAACATCAATATTTTTAGCAAATGGAAAACACATATAGCTGGCTACAGGCTCAATTGAGGCAAAGTCAGTAAAACGCCTCTCAAACTCTGACAAGATGCTTTGAACAAGTTCCTCATAACGTGCACGGTCAATCTGCGTCACACTTTTTCCTTGACGCTGTAGTTCTGTTTGCATGTGAGGAAAGTTGTGCAGGTTGCCATGCTGCAGCCTGGTTGACATCAGCTGTAGCTTGCTTTTAAATGTGTTCACTGAACTCACCATGTTGAGTACATCTTTATCCTTTCCCTGTAGCTCTAAATTCAAGTCATTGAGCTCGCCAGTCAAATCAGTGAGGAATGATAAATCTAATAGCCACTGGTGGTCCTCTAACTTTGCATGGTAATCCATAGGGCTGGGTGTTGCCGCCAACCTCATGATACGATACGTATCACGATACAGGGGTCACGATACGATACGTATTGCGATACATATGTATCCCAATACTTGATCTTCAAGGCGATACGTATCCCGATATATTACATTCATTTTCTTGCATTTTATAAAAACAGTCATATGTGTACCTAAAGGATATGTTTGTTATGCTGACTGCCAAAAATATTTTTGTTCGCAGCTCTTCTGGTTTACCACCTAGCGGCATGCCTGTTCTAAATGTGTACGCACTTCAGAGCAAGGAGCAGCTTTCATAGACACACCGGGAACATTTATTAATAGACATGAGCCGATATGAGGAAAAATATCAAAGTATTAAAATTACAGCTCTAAAATGTGCTTATTTCAAATATTTCGGCAAATAAAAACAGATTTTTTTTTCATGTAACACATTCTATTTCGTTTTTAAACAAAATATATGAAAATTGGTACATTAAGAAACGTGCCATGTTAAGTTTATAAGTAAATAAGTGTTGATATTCTTCCTCTGTTTTCATTTTTCTTACACAGCGTCCAATCACTGGTGAGCTAATTTGCATTAATTGAAGGCAATTAACTTCAAAGAAGCTGCTGGTTTTTATTTTTTTAGGTACAATGCAAGCTGCAAAGGCAAACGTTAACTGCCTATTTAAAGTAAACGAGCAATATCGATTCTGACGCCTGCGTATCGGTACGCGTATTGTAATGAGGCCCGCAACGATATATTGCCGTATGGATTTTTTGAGCAGACCCCTTGTAATCCACATGCTTGGAATTGGTCAGGAAGGCCTTGATTTCAGGCAACAGCTCTGAAAATCTGGCCAAAAAGTTGCCTCTACTTAGCCACCGAACATCTGTGTGGAGCACCAGGTCTGTGTGATCAGCTTGAAGAGAGGCAGCTTTGTCTCACCAACAAATTCCATGAAAGCATTTAAAATATAAAATATGTGTCCTTTTAATGGCAAAATGATGAGTAGCTCTTCCTTGGTGCTCATGTCTTCAAAAACCATCCTTTTTTTTTTTTTTAAGAGCTCAGAATTGTTCATTCGGTAGTCTTACCGATTCAACGTCTTGTCATCATTGCTCTTTTTTTTTTTTTTTTTTTTTTTTTTTTTTTGTGTATGTGTGCGTGCGTTTGCGTGCGTTTGCGTGCGTTTGCGTGCGTGCGTTTGCGTGCGTGCGTGCGTTTGCGTGTGTGCGTTTGCGTGCGTGCGTGTGCGTGCGTGCAAATACGTATAAATTTATACTCATTCATTCACCTAAAACCTTATAAATATCCCATTACCCTTCGCCTTAACCAGGTACTTCAGAATCTTGCCAGAGTCGTGAGATTTAAATGGTCAGGAGACCAGAGAAAAGGTCAGAAAAAAAAGAAAAAAGAGAAAAGAAAGGTAAATCAAAGTGACATCCAGCACCGACCAAACACTTCCTGCCTTCCCCATGGTTACAAAATCAAAGTCTTACGCCAATCCCGGAAGCCTCTAAATTCCAGCAAATTTAGCGAGATCTCAAGAGCCCAGAGGAAAAACTAAAGAGAGGAAGGAGGGAAGGATCGATAAGGCAGAGTGAGATCAATAGAAGCCAGTACATCCAATCCATCAAAGTGAAGTCCAGCACCAACAAGACCCCTCCTGCGTGGTTACAAAACCAGAGTCTTATGCCAACCCCAGAAACCTCATACTTCTAATAAATTAAAATCTCAAGTGACCAGAGGAAAAACTAAAGAGAGGAAGGAGGGAAGGATAGATAAAGCAAAGTGAGAACCACAGACACCAGCACCAACTGATTCAAGGGGCTGTGGGAGGGAGAGGGTACTTCTGTTGAGTTTCAGTAGATGCTGGTGCGACGGATCTGGCATGCATAAGGACCACCACCAAAGAAAGAAGCCGTCAACCGCGGTCCAGCAAAGCGAGCACCGCCCCCCCCCCCGGAACCCCCAGGCCGCGGCAGCACCAAGGCCACCCCCAAGCCACCCGAGCGGACACCGGTCGGCGAGCCGACCCAGACACCCGGAACACCCCCGCCCCAGCCCCGGCCCACACCCCCGAGCCCAAGGCCGCAGAACGAGGCCCAGCGGGCCCCCACAGCGCCCCACCGGTCCCCAGCCCCCATCCCCCCACGACCCCCCCGCACCCCACCCAAACCCGCCATCCACCACGACCCAGGCCCCACCACCCCCGACCCCCAAACCCCCGAACACACCCCGACCCCCAGCACCCAACCCCCCACCCACCCATACCTCCACCCCCCCCCCCCCGGGGAGAAGACGACAAGAAGGCGAAAGGGCGGCTGCAGGGCAGGAGGCGGGGGGGGGGGAGGAGGAGGGAGGGCGACAAGGGAAAAGGGACCGGGAGGCAGAGGAGGATGGGCGGGAGGAGGCGAGGAGGGAGAGGCGACGGGGGGGAGGAAGGGGGAGGGGAGAGGCAACCACGGGGCACACCGGAGGCCCACCCACCCCGAACCGCGCCGCCGGGCACGGAGCAGCGGACCGCGCCGGGACGGCACCGCCCCGGGCACCAGGGGAAGCACCCCAACACCGCACCCCACAGGGGGCCCAGGGAGCGGCCAAGACGCAACCGCCACCGAGCAGACAACGGGGGGGGGGGGCAGAACCACCCCCGCCCGACCACAGGGGACGGCGTCAAGAAAATTGACTAATTAGCATGCAGTAACACCAAGTGTTGATGCTTAGTGCCCACTAGAAATAGATCTTAAGGAGTTATTGAGTATAGTGTCGTATAGTGTGGTATGCTCGAGCCCACTAGCAGCAACTAGGTTCCTGACTATATAAAAATAAAAACAATCAGATACAAAATACCAAATACAGGAGCAGCGAAAACAGAAGTTGTAACGATGTGGTGGCTCTCGTTAACAGGCAGAATCTTGGCAGGATTAAGTTGCCAAATTGAGATTAAAATATTCTATGTACATAGACCATATTTGTTTAAATCTTGATACTTGATTTTTATTTAAGGCAGAGATTTTTTCCATTGAGATATAATTTATTAGTAAGTTTAACCAGTGGTCGATATTTAGGTCTGTGTGATCAGCTTGAAGAGAGGCAGCTTTGTCTCACCAACAAATTCCATGAAAGCATTTAAAATATAAAATATGTGTCCTTTTAATGGCAAAATGATGAGTAGCTCTTCCTTGGTGCTCATGTCTTCAAAAACCATCCTGATGAAAACGCATAATTGTGACACATCCACTATGTCAGTCGACTCGTCAAACTGGAGGGAAAAGCGCTCACATCTGTCAATATCCTTCCTCAGCTGCTCCTGTACATCCACAGCCATTCCCTCACATCGCCTTGTAGTAGTGTTGCGGGAAAGTTGCACTTCGATGATGGCCTTTAGAATCTCAGATTTATTTTTAAAGTCATTAAAAAGGCTATCTGCTGCTTCGAGAAAAGCTTCCTTAACAATTTCCCTCGTCTCTGAATGGCTTCTTGTATTTAGCAAGAACGTGACTTACGTGATAGGAAGCAATAGTTGCGGCTTTAGACTTGGTCTTCGGTTTTGTGAAAATTGCTTGCTGTGCTACAAGCTGTGCTTTCAAATCCCGCACTTTTGCAGTGCGTAATGCGGTTTTGGTCGGTATTTCTTTGTCGTAGCTCCCGTGCAGAGTTTTAAAGTGCTGCTCCAGATTTCCTTTCTTCGCCAACGCCACTGTTCCCTTGCAGATTAAACAGACGGGTTTTGAATTATAATAAACCAAAAAATAATCTTCCTCCTACTCTTCATGAAAATGATATGTTTTGGGTCGTTTTCCCGCCATTTTAGTGCGTCCTGTACGTGCTCTGTTGTGCTCCGCTGCTAGCTGCTAATGCTGACCGCTGCCCACTTCCGTCAAGCACGTCGCCAGTGCGCAGGGGCCAGTGCAGCACTTCTGGGTTACATATATACATATATATATATATATATATATATATATATATATATATATATATATATATATATATATATATATATATATATTTTTTTTTTTTTTTTTTAAATACTTTTTTGACTGAATGTGCAATGTGGTCCACACGGGTGGTTCTTACAAAAAAATAAATAAGAATAAAAATAAATTAACACAAACAACCTCTCTCTCGCAATCTCGCTCGCTCTCTCGCTCTCCTTGCGGTCGACTTGCGATCAGTCCGCGGACTACCTGTCGATCGCGATCGACTGGTTGGGCACTTCTGCCTTAAAATAAACGCCCAAGTCACTTTTTTCAGTTTCTTCAGGAAACCAAAAATTGAACTATTTGCATAATAATGAGATGATTTAGGAAAAAATAATAATAATTTTTCAAAAAAAAAAAATATAGACTTAGGCATAAGGCAATTATTTTAAGAGGGTGACGATATGTATTATTTGGACTATTAATGGGCCATTTCACACAAGTTTGATAGCACAAGTTTAATATTCAAACCTAGAAGAAAGTGGTAGAGTTTTGCTTCCTTTAAGTTACCAGGTAGACTACAAAATAAACGTGCACAAAATCAAAACTTGACTGCATATTGTGTGTATGTTTTAACAGTTTATATTAACATTTGCCGAGGTTATCATCTGTTATCCTGATAAAATTATCAAAAATCAATGTCGTGCTCCGAAGGCTAGCTCAGAATTAATATAAACATTACATTTGGAGTCTCCAACAATCAAGGAATCAATTTATTCATTTAATGATAAATAATTATTGATTTACCGGTCATAATTTATTGACACGATTTACGCTATAGTACAATACAGAAAATATTATTGCCTTAAACAAATTCCCATGTCCTAAATCTAATGGTATGTATTTCTCTGTAGCTGTGCAGTGTAATGCCTGTGTATCATCAATAACTAGATTAACATTAATCTGTGAAATTTATTTCCACCTGAACTTCTACTTGGAGATACTGTGTTCATAGTGGTTTATTTAGCTAAAAACAAACAAACAAACAAAAAAAAAACGTGGGGGTGATTAAAGCCTGGTTCACATGGCAGGAGAATTGGCCCGATTTTAGCCCCGAAATTTCCCCTCCCGACAATCGTAAGGACGCGCCGAGACGCAAGCGATAATCTTCACAGATAATCCTGCCACACACGGCGCCTCCCGATATCGGCACTCGGAAGGACGCGAGTTGAAATCGGGCATATCCAACATTTTTTGGCCCGATTTTGCTCCGCGCAGCAGATCGACAGTGACGTACAGCCAATCAGAAAGCGAGCCAGCGAGGAAGCCGGTGGGGAATCCAAAATCAAAACAGTCATGACGCAGCAGAAAGTCCGTGCTCGCGCTATTACACTCTTTTTATTTTTTTTTAATTATTTGTGTATTTTTTTTTTTATACACGCACACACATTCTCCACAAATAAACGTGGTCTCCGGGTGGGACAACAACCCGCGCCGCCAGCACCGAGCCGAGGGCAAGCGATGTCTTGCCAGTGCCCATTTACCCCGGGTTTTCACCGGATGCGGTTGCGGTGCGGTTGCGGTGCGGTTGCGGTGCGGTCCGGCGACGCAAGCAATTAGATTCCATTCATTCGAATGGTGCAGTTTACACCGCTTGCGGGTGCGTTGCGTGTCGACTGCGGAAGGCCTGCGGCGTGCCGCAAGCCTTCCGCAAGGATAGACCTATTTTCTATTTTTGCCGGACGCCGCAGCGGTAGGCCTCCGGCAAATGGCAGGCTAGCACAAAACACATCGAGCGGGACAGGAAGACCGAGGCAGTTTCAAAATAAATTTCCGGTTACCTTTCAGAATAAAACACTCGCCAGCTCCTATTTCGCAAGTTTTTCAGCAAAACGTGACGTGGCGTCGACGGGCCATGTGCTCATTCACGGTTTAGACACCAGCGAACATGGACGAGGAGAGGTTTATATTGGAGGTGGAAAACCACAAAATAATATATGACACGGCACATCCTTTTTATAAGGACTGTAATGTATTGTGAGTTTGATGTTCGCGATTGCTTGTTGTGCCCGTCTCGCTTGCCGTACTGAGCGGCAGCCGGACGCGGAAGACAGAAATAAAGAGTGGACCCGCACTGACCCGACTCTCGTTATTAATATACTTTACAAGGACAACCAAAAAAAGGATGCTGCATGTAATCTCATAGCAGAAGACCACCTCTCTTTTTGCTTCTCTGTTGAGCACAGACTTTCTGTATGTTTGTCGTTGTGAAATGCCACATGATCGCGCGCGCGCGGTCCCGCGAGACACGTTGGGAAGTGGGCGGCGACGGAGCTGCCGGACCGCAGCTGTGCGGAGCCGGTGTGGATTGACAAAAAAATTGACCTGTCCGGAGCACGCAGTCAAGACGCACCGCACCGCAACCGCACCGCAACCGCATCCGGTGAAAACCCGGGGTTACACTCCTTTAAACAACACCTTTTGTTCTTATGCCGCTTTATCGGCTGAAAACCAGGATCGACTCATGTTGACGACTCGGAAGCCACGTTTAATCTCGAGAGATTTTGCGAGACTTCCCGTCACATTCTTGAATGAACTCGGCTCGTGTGGAGTGTGTTGATTGTGCAGTGTGGCCGTACACCACGCACGGTACGTTCAAAACTGGAACTCCCGTGATTTTTTTCTCTTCACGTGTGGTGTCTGTCAAAGATTGGAAATCGGCCGACAATTTTAAAATCTTGCCGTGTGAACCAGGCTTAAAGCAGCTCTATGTAAGATTTAAAATTTCAAATCTCTACTGCCACCTGTGGCCGAAAACAAACTGCACGCTCGTACACGCTGCGCGCACTCGTACGTGCACGACCTCAATGCTGAAGACTGGGCTCTTCATATCCAATGAAACTATGTTTTCAGAGGTAAGAAGTTTTATAATGTTATACAAAGCTGGCCACTTCACGGAATGAGACTCTCGATCCCCACTAAACAATTGATGTCCACGGGACATGCAGATCATATTGCTTTAGTCGGTCGAAGTCCAGTCCTGTGCTGTACTCCAAAACGATGTGCAAATTACGTCAATTAATTGGACCTCATTCCGATGTTAATATGCAGTTACATATTGTAGTCACCCCGCTCGACGGACGTCAACCTGATTCTAGTCATTATTAGTGTATGTCGCCCCCAGGCTAGAGTCATTGTACATGAGCCGAAAGGTGGGCTGTCATTTATGGAAATGGACGATTGTGAAAAACATATAGACCCATTCACTACTTAGTGTGATATGGCCGTGAATGTTATCGCCATTCAGTAGTACCGCTCACATTCCGTTAGCATAATGTAGCTACAATAGGCTGTTTTCACGGAGGAAAATAAGGCAACATTTAGCCTGATTGAAACGCCGCGGAATGGAACGTCTGTTCTTCATAAAATCATTCTGTTCTATTACATTCAACTTTGCCGTCCCTTTCACGCTAAATGTTGCCGTCCACCTCACTTTCACCCCAATAGTTACGACCGAGAAGTGATCGATCTTGAGGTTAATGCTATTTGAAAACAACACATTTTCTTCTAAATGTCAAGATACTCGCTTCTTACCTTTTGGAGTAGAAGAAAGCCAGCTGTGAATCACTTTTCTAATCCAAGTCCGATCTCAACTCTCTCCACCGCTGAAATGTCAAACCAATGTTGACTCGTTCTTGCCCGACGTCGGTCACTATCAAGTTTAGATTATTTTTATTTTTTTCGTGGCACTTGACATTGTTTTCATTTTTTTTTTTTTTTTTTTTAGCAGGCTTCCGCGGAGTAACAGCGGGTGTCTGGGGCAGCGAAAATCTGTACTAGTTCCGTCTTCGCGCGACAGGAAACAACTGATGATGACGCGAATGACGTCACATCCCGCAGACAGAGGGCGGGAAATTCGAAGGATTCGGACCGGACGCTTCCTAAATAATATTGGCCAGAGGCTTGTAGGATTACCCATTGTGAACAGCGAAGATGTTGATCTACTAATTAGAATATGTTTCAGTCATAAATGGTCAAATAAAAAGGCTATTGTTAAGATATTTTTTGGGGAAATCCTACATAGAGTAGCTTTAAGTTTGATTAAGTTTATCCTGGTTGGTTCATACAAGGGTTGATCTAATAATTTGAATATCATTGAGAAGTTGAATTTCCAGAATTCCATTCAAAAAGTAAAACTTTCATTTATTCTAGATTCAGGGCCCAGAACTTAAGTGATTTCAAGAATGCATTTGTCTATTTTTACATGATTTTGGCTTTCAGCTCACAAAACCCAGGAAAACAGCATGTCCAAAAATTACAATACTGTGAAGAAATAACCATGCATTCTTCCCAATGTTTTGCATGTGAAAAAAGGGATGGATGGATGGACGGTATTTTCAAAACAATGCCAATCTTCAATAGAAGAAAAAGAGGACCACAAAACACCATTATCAAGAAGAAAATGAGCCCACCAGACTCAAAAACAAAGAGCTGACAGCAAGCATCAAGAAAACCTGGACTTCTAGGACCCCCAGGCAATGCCACGGCACATTGAGGCACTGATTAAGGCAAAGGGATTCCCAACCAACTACTCAAGATTGACATACCGTTTTGGAAATACCATCCATCCATCCTTTTTTCCTCATGCAAAACACTGGGAAGTATGCATGGTGATTTCTTCACAGTTTTTCGTGTTTGTTTTTTTTAGCTGGAAGCCCAAATAATGTAAAAATAACAAATAAATAATTGAAATCACTTGAATTGTGGGCAATCTATTATCTATGAAATTTTGACTTTTTGAATGGAATTATGGAAATTAATCAACTTTTTGAGGATATTCAAATTTTTTGACGAGCACTTGTATTATTATGATTTTGATATATTTAATGATACGATATACTGCTAATGTGAAATAGTAATACTAGCTCATATGTGTGCTCAGTGCTTGAAATGAATATTTTTCCTTTGTTTCAGGCTGGATTCATCCTAGATAATGGAGTCAAGACCACTCAGGCAAATGACAAGGACAAGAGACCTTTCCTGTCACTGGTTGGAGCCAGGTATGAAATTGTTGCCCTCTTTTACATTAGTTGTTCAAATATTTAACTATGCTCAGGGATTTTCTTATACTACTACAAGTGTAGTCATCTGTAAATGTTTGGCACGTTTGCCTCACAGTTATGCATTTCTGTGCTCACGGTGATCTGGAGAAAAACAAGGTGAAATTTTTTTTATATTTTACCAGAGCAACAAATGCAATGAACAAGATTTTTAGAGAGAGAAAAATAAAATAAACATATAATAATTAAAATAAAGTAAAATATTAGTCAAAAGGGCATCGAGATTGAGTTTCAAAGATACATGGTTTGTCATTGGGGGAAGGTGGTAATGTTTTTCTAGACAATCGTGACTCCATAGTAGTACCAATATGAAGAGATCTTTTCATGCTTTTCCATCCAAGCTACTGTATCAAGGCTTTTACCACAAAGCAAAATGTGTTTATTAAGACCGAGCAGTGGCCGCTATCATGTTTTGCTTCTGTGGGGGTGGGATTTTGTTTTCTTTTGGTGTTTTTGGTTGTTTGTCATGTGTTCCTTGTCTGTTCCCTTGTCCAGTTATGTCTAACCACATCCACCTGAGTGTGTCTTCCCTTCCCACTGTGTTGACCAATCAGCTCCCCAAGCCTCTTGTATCTTGCCCAGGTGTCTGTTGTTATCTCGTTACCATGTGTATTTAGTTACCCTGCTTTCTTGTGTGTCATGAAAATATTTTACCTAATTCTAAAGATATCTGTCATTCCATCACAACACAACGGTTTGGGAAGCCACAAGATTAGCTCACTTTCCCAGTAGATGAATACAGAGTAGGGTAATTGTCACATGTGTGGATGGGTGGGCGTGACTAAAGTAGGAACCCGAGGTGTTGGTGTAAGAACAAGCATGCAACAGTGTGCTGTTTTGATCAATAGAATTATACATGTAGCAAATATAGAAAGAAAGTGTAACAGTGCCAATTATCGTCCGATAAACTTCCACAATTACTGATCAAATCTGTACTAAAACATCAAACTGTGGTAAATAAAAGCATTGAAATATTGAAAGCATTTCTTGTTTCTAGACCTATTTCTACAATAATTTGAATAGTTGAAGAAAGAGCTGGCTTCAGATTTAAAAAATAAGCATTTGTCTTCTCTATCACTTTATCCCCATGCTTCACATATTTGTTTGTATATTTCATTGCAGCAATTTCTAAGTGAAGATTTGTTTGGATCTTGTGTGTGCTACAGCAGTAAATCTCAGCAAGAAATACAAATCAAATAGTTTTGACCTTTTACGAAAAACAGAGGAGAGAACACCTTTCCATTATGATCATAATCATAACAGTGGAAATGTTATACCATGGTGTGAAAAAAAAAAAGTGTACACTAGTTCTAAAGAGATCTGCCTCTTTCTCATTTTTTGGAAAGCCAAAAGATCGTTTCACTTTCGCAGTAGATTCGTACAGAGTAATTGCCACATTTGCATAATAGTCTAGCAACTTGGATGGTCCCGTCGGCATGGAAATTAGAACATGCAAATTGTTGGGCTTTTAACACCTGAGCTAGGATATTAGCGAAAGCTAATCCAGCCAATTGGCTGCCCTATGGCCCTAGATGGTAGACAAGCCAAATGGCTTAGCCTTGGCCCTAGGACTGCTAATTCACTAACGCCAGCCCAAATAGCAACACCGCGTTTTTGGAAAGCATGTATTAACCTGACGCACCTCGATCTCCGGCAGTGCATGCCATTTGCCGCACAACATGAGCGGCTGATCACGCAGAGTGGAGAGAAAGAGAGAGAGAAAAAGAGAGCAAGGGGGAAATATTTCCATGTTAGTTTAAGACACATCACGTAACCCGGGCTGATCGGCAATAGCGGGGAGGCATTTTACGATAATTTTTACGTGCCAGATGCATACTGTACGGCCACGCCAACCTCTGAAAATATATTTTTGAAACACGATCGCACCAATAAATTGCACTTTATGAATGAATGACGTCGTTGTCGTCCTCTCTGCTGTGTACAGCTTAATGGCGCTCTAAACGCTTAGTCCAACCTCGCTTTCTGATAATGTCATCTTTCTCGCAACTGTTACTAAAACAACCATGTTCTTGGCGCAAATGCATTGCCATGTGTGGTAAATCAGGTGCAAATTTGCTCCAAGCTGTCAGTTTTGTGGGCGTGTTTGCGCCGTTATATGATTAGAGCAATATCCTTAGTGAATAGGTGGGTAACTGGGCGCAGACTGCGGGTGCAGTTGTGGTGCAATATTTCGCGCTATTACTGGACGCAGCGCATTCTTAGTGAATATGCCCCTCTGTGTTTCACCTGCAAGACATCAGGACAGAAAGATATTAAAGTGATCATTCATGTTTCGGTGTCAAGGTAACTCCAGACTAATGCAACCGACCAACTCTGCAGTCCAGAAGGGCCCAAAGATTATCGGGGTTATCCTGTTGGGTTGATGGTCCAGGGGCTTCATCCATTGTATGCTGTAAAAAAAAATGGAAATAGACATATTACTCTTATAGACATAAATAAGCAGAGATTAAATGAAGTTATATCACCTAGGATGTCATGGGTGTGGATTCTGAGTGCCTTGCCATCATTCCTGCATATTCAGCTATGAGCCGAGAAAAAGCCTCTTGTGCTTTTGTTTGGTTACCAAATCCCAGAGTTTTGAATCTTGGGTCCAAAATAGTTGCCACTGCTAGGACCCGGATGTTTTCTACATTGCACCTTGCTATTAAAAAATGCAGTAAGCTCTGGCTCAGCTGGCTATCCACTTGTGACAAAAATCACATTGGTATCGGTCACCGTCGTAGATACCAATACCTTAAAATAAGATTTTGCAGATATTGGTACCGATACCTGGTATCGGTAGTCATCCATCATAATCAGAGTGATAACACCTCTGCCTCAATTTGAGCCAGGAAAACCCCCGAAATGGGAAATTCCAAAAATCAAGGAAAAACATCATGAGAACGAAGCAACCTTTCCTAAGCATTTGGAGAATGCCAACGCTCCGATCCTCCAAGTACTTTCGGGTCTGTCATGTTTCGGTTTTGGGTGGTTGGGTTTTAGTTTGGTTTTGGGTGTTTGTGTTGTCTTTTGTCCAGTTTCGTCTCCCCTAGTCTCGTCACTGTTAACCTTGTCCACCTGTGTGTGTCTCCCTCCCCGTTTGTGTGACCTAATTAGTGTCCTCTGCCTGCAGTGTTTCCAAGGTTATTGTCTTATTAGTGTTGGTATAAGGGAGAGGTGTTTGTTTTACGCGGGTGTGGGAGCATTATACGTTGAATGTTATACATTGCATGTTGTCCTTTTGTTGGTGAAGTGCTTTTTGTCTAGTCTGGTTGCTGCATGTTGTATGTTGAGTGTTGAATTCAAGTCTTCCAAGTCATCTACGCCACGCCAAGTCTTATGTATGTATGTATGTATGTATGTACGTTTGTATGTATGTATGTATGAATGAGTGTAGTGTGTATGAATGTCTACACTATGTGCAATTGCAAATTAATCTAATGTGTAATCTGATCTACCTTCACCTCACTCTCCCTCGTTCTCAATAATGACGTAATGCGCAAAAATGCTCTTCTCCTCACAACCCACAACATATTGAGGAATCTTGGCCCTTTATAAGCATTGTGAGTTTGATTCATCCAAATTGACCGACTCGACCCCTCCCCACCTGAGTGACACGTCGATAGTCACGGCCGACACGCGTCTGACGTAACAACGCTTCACTTCCGCGGCCAGGTGATTTTCCACTGAATGAAGTGCAGCAACGGAACGTGTCGAGACATTAGTGCAGCGAGCGCTCGATACTTGTCTCGAGCGTCTGCTTCGAGCGGAACATCACTACTTTTTGCTGCCTTTTCCTAGACAGTTACCGGTAACCCAATTAACTTCAAACTTGGGCTGTACCATCTCAAGAACTGTGACAACTGTGAGTTTGTAAAATAATATCTGATGGCGTGGGGCATCAAATTTTGCATTTCATATTTCCTTTGCCACGACCAGTGTTGCCGGTAACGCGTTACTTAGTAACTTTTTGGAGTAACGCGTTACTTAGTAACGCGTTACTCCAAAAAGTTGCTTTCTAAAGTAACTAATAGTCTACCGCGTTACTTTATTCTACAAAGTAGTCTGATTAAAGTTACTGTCCAGAGAATCAATGCGTTACTCCACATTTTCATGACGAAGGCAAACTATCTCACTGTTGTAACAGTCA